>NC_056738.1:389594597-389682097 GCF_019279795.1 Protopterus annectens | reverse complement strand
AGAAACTGCTTGAACAAAGGATGCGAAAACAATGGTGGGTCACAATCATAGTGAGCTGAAATTGCTGCAGCATGAATCTTAATGGAAGAGAAGGACAAACCTTTGTCCAATAACTCAGTAAGATATTGAAGAGCCACACTCAAATTAGGCTCAGAAATCTCCAAATTCTTTGCTGTACTCCAAAATAAAAATCTCTTCCATTTTTCTGCGTACACTTTCCTCGTACTAGGTCTTCTAGCTTCCATAATCACATTTAAAACTTGTTGAGGAAGTTGAGACCTGCTGTCTTTCAAAACAGAATATGCCAGGCTGTTAGATGAAGAGATTGAAGCTTGACATTGAGCAGATGACCGTCCCTCTGAGACAATAGGTGTGGAATCAAGGGTAAAGGCCATGGAGGCTTCCTTACCAGACTCCTCAGTAATGGGTACCAGTGCTGCCGAGGCCAATCTGGAGCTATTAAAATCATCCTTGGCTTGTCTTGTCTGACCTTTAAGAGCACCTTTGGAAGAAGAGGTAGAGGTGGAAAGGCATACACATGAAGATTTTTCCAACTGAAAGACAGAGCATCCACTTTCCAAGCTGTGTGATGAAACCCCTTTGTGCAAAACTGTGGCAGCTGGTGGTTTAGTGGAGAAGCGAACAGATCTATGTCTGGAGTTCCCCAGGACACTGTCAATTTTTGAAATACATGAAGATCCAGTTTCCACTCGTGGGGATCCATGATTTGTCTGCTTAACACATCTGCTAAGGAGTTCTGTGCTCCCGGCAGAAACCTTGCCTGAAGAGTTAGTTGCAAGCTGAGCGCAGTCTCCCATAAAATCATTGCTTGCCTGCATAGAGGATAAGAATGTGTTCCCCCTTGTTTGTTGATGTACCACATGACAGTTGTGTTGTCTGTTAGAATCAACACCTGCCCTGGAAGAAGTAACTCCTTGAAAGCCATTAATGCAAACTGGACTGCTAACATCTCCTTCATGTTGATATGTAGATGCTGTAGTCTGGCAGGCCACTTGTCTTGTATCCACTTTCCATTTAGATGAGCTCCCCAAGCAATGTCCGAGGCATCTGTCGTTAAAATCTGACTCGCCTCTGGCCGGGTCACAGAGAGTCCCTTGTTTAGGTGACATTCCTGAGCCCACCACAAAAATTCTTTTGAAGGCAAGGTATTATTTGAATGACAGTGTCCAAATCCTGGCAGTGCTGTGTCCATACATTTTTGAGATACCATTGTAGCTTCCTCATATGCAGTTTGGCATTGGGAAGCACCAGAATACAAGATGCCATGAACCCTAATGCTTGAAGGACTGTCCTTGCAGTCAGCACGGACTGATGAGATAGTTGATGGAAGTAAAGTGATAGACTCTGTTGTTTGTCCGGGGTTAAAAAGGCCATCTGGGCTGCTGTATTCAGTCTCACACCCAGAAAGCACATGTCTTGAGAGGGTACTAGACTGGACTTTATTTCGTTCACAGAATACCCTAGGCATCTTAGCACTGCTATAACATGTTCCAGATGCTGTAGAAGGTCTTCCTTTTCTTGAGCCAGAATCAGGCAGTCGTCCAAGTAAGGATAGATTTGAATTCCTTGTAGCCTGAAGTAAGCTATCACTGGAGCCAGAACCTTTGTGAATACTCTGGGCGCAGTAGATAAGCCAAAGGGCAATGTAGAGAACTGATAATGAGAATTTCCAGCTCGAAAACGCAGATACTTCCTGCAACTTAGTCTTATAGGCACATGAAGGTAAGCTTCCTTGAGATCTAAAGTTACCATCCAGTGATCTTTGCCCAGCAGAGGTAAAAGCTGTTGTAACGTCAACATCTTGAACTTGGGAATGTCCAGATAAGTGTTGAGGAGAGATAAATCCAAAATTGGTCTCCACGTGTTCCCCTTCTTTGGTACTAGGAACAGGCGAGAATAAAATCCTAGGCCCCTTTCTGATACAGGGACTGGCTGAATGGCCCCTATTTGGAGTAACTGAGAAATTTGCTTGTGAGCCTCTTTCCTTTGTGGAGGAGGAACGTCTGGCATGCCTTTGAAAGGGGCAATGTATGGAAATAAAACCTGTAACCGTGGTGAATGATATCCAACACCCATCTGTCTTGAGTAATTAAATCCCAATTTTCTTTGAAAAGAGACAGTCTTCCTCCCAGAGGAGCTGCCAGACGAGAATCTACTGGCAGCCGAAAAGGCAGGTCATTGGGTCTGTTTACGAAGGACTGACCCCTGCCCTCACCAGAAGTCTGAGCAGGTGAACTCCCGTTCTAGGCCTAAAAGAACCTTGAGCTCTGCCCCTACCACGTCTAGACCTACCCCTAGACTGGGAATCATAAGCAGGATATGTCCATCCCTTAGTAGGCCAATTTCTACTAAATTTGGTGGCTGTACCTGCAAAAATCTTTAACAGTTTGCATAGACTTAGCTTTGTCCTCCATTCTCTTTAAAACTGCTTCCACAGGTGAACCAAACAACACATCAGACTGTAAAGGAGCATCCAAAATCCTTGTCTTAACATGCTCAGCTAAATTCTGATCCCTCAACCAGGCATGCCTGCGAAGAACAGAACTAGTGGCAGCCACCCTCGAGGAGGCCTGTACAGCATCAAAACCACATTGCAAAGAATGCTTACCCACTTGTTCAGACACATGAACTAAATCCAGCAACTCTTTACACTCAATACCTTCCGCCAAAGCATCCACCTTAGATTTCAATTGTGAAAGGAGATAATTCTGATATTTTAGCATGTGAAATTGACAATTCAACGCCCTCATGGCTAAAGTGGAAGAAGTATACACTTTCTTTCCCCATCTATCCAAAGCCCTTGCCTCTTTATCAGTGGGAACAGGGTTTTTAACAACAGAGGCCTTAACACCTTTAGGTCCCTGAGAAACAGTTTCCGGGTCTGCCCTAGGACTCTTAAAAAGATACTTATGAGCTTCAGGCACCCTATAGTACCTATCAGGTTTAACAGGAGCAGGAGGCAAAGAATCAGGATTCAGGGAAGCCTCCGCAAAAACATCTTCCACCACATTCAACACAGGAGGTATAGCTAAGGGCCTATGCTGGGGTAAAAACAAGAATTCACTAAGCCTTTTCCTGGAATCAGAGTAATCCTGGCCTTCCCATTTAAAGTGTTCCCGCATGGAATGCAGAGTCTCTGAAAATGAGAAATCCTCAGGAGGAGAAGCTGTAGGAGTGGAATCATCCACATCAGAATCAGAATAAGGAGGATACTCTTGCAAATCTTCCGCAGAAGACTCAGAAGCCTCTGAACACTGTTCAAAACTCTCAAACTCAGGTTCCACCCTAGGCCTCTTATCAGAAGGGGGCATAGAACCTCTAATCATAGTAATCAAATCTTCTGCCATTTTAAGCATATGTTTCTTAGGCACAGAACCTGAAGTGCTAGGAGAAGCCCCCACTGAAGCTAAACTTGGCCTACCTCTCAAAGAAGTTTTGGAAACAGAAGGAGAGGCTCTAACTACCTTGGGAAGAGAGGGAAGAACAGTTACCTGAGAAGCCCCTTCAGCCTGGCCTACCTCCTGAGAAGGCACATCCTGTAACAGTAAAGTCTCTGCCTGAGACTCCAAAGAAACTCCTGGCAAAACCTCCGGCTCCACTGAGTTTTCTAAAGAACCGACGCCTGGGACTGCCGGTTCATCAACCCTAGGCTTTGCTGTTTTGTCCTTGCGCTTTTTGGACGAAGCGGGCCGGAACATCCGACGGCATTTTATAATTGCAACGCTTCCCAAACACTAACCTGGCACAGTCTAACCTTCTCTTAATAGTGCGTTTGTTAAATCTAGCACAAGAGCGGCATCCAACAACGCCGTGCTCAGGCCCTAAACAAGGTATACACAAGGTATGGTAATCCCTATGAGGTATCTGTTTCCCACAAGAAATACAGTTATTCACTTTTTCTGACATCCGGTTAAATACTGAGGCAAGAAAACCAAAATGTTCCCCAACGGGTACTTAGCCAACTTTGATTCGGTCTGAAACTCCGACTTCAGAAAATTTCAGAACGCCAACCTGCACTCGCAAAACTGCTTCTGCATCGGACCATGCGGCAAAAAAGACTGAGGATATGGCGTCGGTCATGCGCATTAGTACCCTGACGTACTGACGTCAGTCTAATGCGCCCTGACCGACGTCAGCCTTATACTTTGGTATTCGGGCCGACTGGACAGCGGACTACCCAATAGTTAGGACTGCAGCAATGTGGAACGAAGAACATCACTGAAACTTCAAAACACTTGAAAACTCAAAACACAAACTCAAAACATTGAAAACACATCATACATATACTGAGTTTAAACAGCATAAATCATAGCACTTTCCACCAAGTGTAAGCAGGGGGGCAAGCCCCACTGCACCCCCCCACACTCCCTGCTACTTAAATATATCAACTCCAAGATTGCACTTAGTGTAGTGAACTTGGTGGAAAGTGCTATGATTTATGTTGTTTAAACTCAGCATATGTATTTTCAATTTCAGTGTTTTGAGTTTTCAAGATTCTGAAGTTTCAGTGTTTTGAGCTTTCAGTGTTATGAAGTGAATCAATACATATATATATATATATATATATATATATATATATTTGTATACATTTTTATAAACATACACATGGCTCCCTACTGAAATGTTGGCAATCAATATGCAAAGTGCCGACAAGCAGAAAAAAGGCTGAAAACACAGGAGAAATTACTCTTCCCATTTAAAGCTCTTTGTTGCAGTGGGACAAGCCCCCTGCACCCCTCATGTGGGGGGGGGCAAACCTCCCATCCCCCTGCTTATATATTCTAACTCCGAGATCACACAAACACCAACGAAACTCACACACACATCACAGTCACAATACACACACACTAAAGCCCCTAACCAACATACTTACACAAACTTACCTAAATTAAACCCAAACATCCACACACCGCACCAACGGAAGTGGAAATTCAAAATCTCCGTGCTTCGGGATTTTGAATTTTGCACTTCTGCCGGTTTCGTATTCACTTTGTGATTTCGAAATAAGGGATTTCAGTATTTTGAAATTACAAAGTGGACCCATAGATATATATATATATATATATATATATATACATACATATATATATATATATATATATATATATATATATATGTTAATACATATCCACTGCCCCATGGTCTAGCTGTTGAAAAGAGCCCAATAACTGGGTAGCAGGACCTGGAAGACTCTGTTAACCTCCTAACAGGAATTTTATAGTTCTGAGGTAAATTTTAGTAACAACCTCTCAAAAACCAATAGTCCAAGCCCCCATCTACAGTTTTCCACATAAAATACTGCAATTTTATATAAAAAGTTATTTTAAGACAAAAATAACTTTTTGAAGAAATCATTTTAGAGACAACCAATATAAATATTCCCTGGCTATTATATGTAACTTTTTTTTTCTGAAACAAAAATTAGATCCTCAGAAAAATAGGTGAAGTGGTTTTCCCCAAAAGAGTACTTATTTGCCCAGGCTACAGAAGTGTTAGCTGACCATCACTTAAAGCCCACATGCAGACAGCACTTTGATGGCAAGAAAGTTCCAAAGGTTTGACACCCCACCCACTGACTTTATATCGCTCTCCTTGAGATCTTTAGCAGTTAAGGTGTGTGGAATGTGCCCTAAAGCTTTGAATGCTGGCTGGCTGTCTTATGCTTTGAAGGATATAATCCATATAGCTTAAGCTACTGCAACAGTGATCTAATGATGAACATCAGCCCAAAAGCACAAGGCAAAAATTTGAACACTATGAGAACATCTGGACAGTCGAGAGTTATGGTACCTCTGGCTTTGTCAACGATTATTAAGCAAAGACATTAAGAGCTACGTTTTTTAAAACCAATTAGAAAAACAGGCAGAAATGCAGGGTGAAAAAGCATTAGTTGCAACCTTTCAAAAACATTTTGGTCAAGTAATTTCCATAAACCACAGACAAAAAACAATGAGTGAAAAGTTCACACAGAAAAAACAATCAGTAAAATCCAAAGGAAAAATCTAGCAAGGCTAGACTTTCCACTATGCGATTCCTTAAACCTTTGAAATTCACAGACACCAACCACAAACTGTAAAATCCACAATAAAAATGGCATGACCCAGAAACATCAACTAGTCCAACTTTTTTCACAAAAACAACCATGATTGGTGCTTTTGTCTGTAATAAAAAAAACTTCATTAGATGAGATTCACTTTAATAGTCCACCATATTTAAAACATCTCATCATCATGCGACTTCCAATGCATCACCTTTAAAGAGACCACACACAATTATAAGCACTGTAAAATACATCGCATAATACTAGCAGAACCACTTAAAAACATACTTAAAAAGATTAAAAAATGAAAAAGAATGACTAAACAGCCATTAAAATAATATTAACAAAACTATACATATGCAAAAACACTCATCTCTGAAAAGCTTTAAGCTTTAAAACTGGCTGAATAGATATCAACTCATTTAAGCCTGGACTCGCACTTGCATTACATTTCCATTTGCCACAACAGTTCCTTTTTGTCCAAATGCAACCCCAAGGGACCACCCCCCTTGGAGTTTCAATCAACTTTTCCAGAACGAATTTAAAATAATGCGTAGGATGCAATTTAGTGTGCCTAGCCAAACCATTTGTTTCTTGTGCTTTAGAAATGGCATACACATGTTGCCTTACCCTATCTTTTAATGCCCTTTCCATCCTGCCGGTGCAAGACTCGCATAGGGCTGCATACACAACTCTTTGTAATACAGTTATAATTACCTTGCATTTGATACATCTTCCCATTAATAAATGCCTGGGTACATTTTATATATGGGCAAACTCTACAAACCCACATCTTTTCATGGTAAAATCTTGATTGTCTGAGGAAGAATCAACAGGCATTTCCATTAAATCTTTTGAGTTTTTACCTCGCCTGAAAATTATTGTTGGCTTGTCTCCTAACTTGTTAGCCAACTCATGATCTTCCCTAATAATTACCCAATTTTTCATAATTATTCTTCTAACCTCTGCTTGGTCTAAAGAAAAAGTGGTGATAAAGGAACTCTTGTACTTATCAGAGCCAAAACAGTTCCACTTATTCGAGTCATTACTTCAGGGCCCCCCCATTAAAAGATGACCCCCCCCCGCCTTCTTGGGGGTGTCAACCATGGCTTTAAAATAGACACATATGCATTGTTCCGTCTTTTAGTCATGACTTCCTCTACGTATGAATCAACAAAGGATATCCACGTCCCAAAAAATAGAAGTTATGTTCTTACCATAACGTTCCATGTTAGTTGTCTTCTTCTCCCTTCTTCTTGCTGGATGGGTTCGGAGCCAACCTCGGCTCCGACTCGGCCACTCTAAAAGCTCGAGAGTTGGTTCCACCGGCTCGAGGCTCCCCTTATATCCCACAATGCTAGGCGTGAGTTACCTCAGATCTCGTTTGTAAGCTAGGCCCAGCTTATAATAGTAACAGAATAACTATAAACAAAGTCCACCTCTATAAACCAGGGAGAAGAGAAGGGTGACCTACATCCTGATCCAGGAAAAATATGCACAGCAGCATATACCTAAAGTAAAGAGGTGATAGAAAGAGAGGTCACAATCAAAACTCCTCTAGGTCTGTCCAGGCCAGGGGGAAGGAGGGTGGCCTTAAGAAGAAGCGAGAAGAAGACAACTAACATGGAACGTTATGGTAAGAACATAACTTCTATATGTTAAGTTGTCTATCTCGCCTTCATTCTTGCTGGATGGGACCGCGTCCCTAGCACCTTGTCCCGGGTGGCCTAACGGAACAGACTCTTGAGAACAGTGGAACCAAAGTTAGCTCTATGCCTAGAAGCTAAATCCAACTTATAATGAGAAATGAAAGTGTGAGGAGTAGCCCAAGTAGCCGCTGCACAAATGGTGTCAATAGGCAGTCTGTCTTGGAAGGCTATAGAAGTAGCCAAAGCTCTGGTAGAATGGGCTTTAGGTTTGTTAGGCAGCTTTTGGTGTCTAATTTCATAAACAAGGGAAATCAGAGATGTTAGCCATCTAGATAATGATACCTTTGAAACTGAAAGTCCCTTTCTGCCTTCTGCATAAGAGACAAACAGCTGGTCAGATTTTCTGAATTGTTTGGTTCTATCCAAATAGTACCTTAACTGACGACGAACATCTAGCCAATGCAATTTTTGTTCAGACCTGTTAGAATATTCTGGAAAAAACACAGAAAGGTCAATGCTTTGATTTAGGTTAGACGCCGAGGCTATCTTAGGTAAAAAAGACGGGTTGGTTCGTAAAGATACCCTGTCCTTATGGAACAACAGATAAGGAGGTCGACAGCTGAGTGCATGAAGTTCTGAAACTCTTCTAGCTGAAGTAATAACTACCAGAAAGAGTGTCTTCCATGATAGCAATTTTAAAGAACAGGAGGCTGCAGGTTCGAAAGGGGAAAGAATCAAAGAACTAAGAACTAAATTTAGGTCCCAAGGAGGAGGAGGATTTCTTATAGGAGGTCTGAGTAGAAAAACTCCCTTCAAAAAGGCTTTGCAAAGCTTGTGGGACATTATGGCAGACTCTGAAATGCCCACATGAAAGTTAGAAATAGCTGCCAATTGAAGTTTAAGAGTAGAAGGAGATGAACCTGCATGGAAGAGTTCAGCTAGAAAATCAAGGACCATTTGGATGGAAGCAGTGAAAGGATCTATGTCCCTTCCTTGAGCCCAATAGGCGAAACGTTTCCACTTACTCAAATAAATCTTTCGAGTGGAAGATTTATGGGAAGCTATCAAAATATCTCGGACAGAGTGAGATATTTGAGGAAGCCTGGCTAAGGTTGGAATTGGAGGAACCAAGCAGTGAGGTTCAGAGAGGGAAGGGAGCGATGCAACTGACCCGACTGATGGATCAATCTGGAACTAGGTCCAGATGCCAAGGTCGCTCCAACAGAAAATGATGTAGAAAGGGGAACCAAACCTGTCGAGGCCAGTAAGGAGCAATGAGGATCAACGAGGCCTTCTGAGCGATAGCTTTCTGTATCACTTGAGAGATTAGTGGGAAGGGAGGAAATGCATACAGAAGTCCCCGGGGCCAAACTTGGACTAGAGCGTCTCTGCTGGGCTGGCCTGGTAAAGGGAATAGGGTGAAATAATCTCTGCACTTGCTGTTTTGGGGAGTAGCAAAAAGGTCGCAGCAAGGCTGACCCCACTTGAGAAAAATTTCTCTCACAACAGAGTCTTTCAGAGACCACTCGTGAGGCATGAGGATAGCTCTGCTCAACTTGTCCGCGAATTGATTGGACTTCCCGGGGATGTGCGTTGCTATCAGAAACTGCTGAGAAGAAATCGCCCATTGCCACAGTCTGAGTGCTTCTCGACACAGGGGGTAGGACCTGGTTCCGCCTTGTTTGTTGATATACCACACTACAGACATATTGTCCGTCTGGACTGCTATCGTTCCCAAGGGAAGAGAGTCTTGAAGGGCTTGCAATGCTAAAAGCACTGCTCTCATCTCTAGAACATTTATGTGCAAGTGGCATTCGTCTGGTTGCCATGTGCCCTGGACAGTTCTGCCCTGATAATGCCCCCCCACCCGATCAGGGAGGCGTCCGTTGTCAGAGTAGCAACCGGAGGGGAAGGGACAAAGGGTATTCCCAATAAGAGCTGAGGGGAAGACATCCACCACAGAAGATGATTTCTGCATGTTTGCGTAATCATGATGGTGTGGGACATCGGAAGTTGCTGGTATGACCATTGCGTGAAGAGCATCCATTGAAGGATTCTCATGTGGAATCTGGCTAATGGAAGCAGAGGTATGGCAGCCGCCATAATCCCCAATACTTTCAGAACTAACCTGGCTTTGATTCTGTTGCTGCTGAAGAGGAGCGAGACCAGTTTGTGTATGTCTGTTATTCTCTGATCTGTTAGTCTCGCAGACATGTTGACTGTGTCTAGATTTGCCTATGAAGGTAATAGTACGACAAGGCGACAAAACAGACTTTTCGCAATTTATTGAAATGCCTAAATTTTGACAAATGCGAAAGGTGTAGTCCCTGGCCAACAGAAGGAGATGCTTGGTGGGAGCTGTGAGGAGCCAGTCGTCCAAATATGGAAACACCTGGAATCCTTGACGTCTCAGGTGAGAAGCTACCACTGCCATGCATTTGGTAAACACCCGGGGGGCAGTGGTGAGACCAAAGGGCAGGGCCCTGAATTGAAAATGACTGGTTCCCAGCCTGAAGCGGAGGAATCTTCTGGAGCGTCTGTTCATTTTTATGTGATAGTACGCATCCTGAAGGTCTATAGAGCACATCCAGTTTCCTTTCCCAATAGGGGAAGGATGGACTGCAGCGTGACCATCCGAAATCTTGTTTTCTTGACTGACTTGTTCAAGATACTGAGATCCAAAATTGGTCTCCAGTCCCCTGTTTTCTTTGGAACTAAAAAGAACCTGGAGTAGATTCCGGATCCTTGCTGGTCTGCTGGAACTGGCTGAATTGCTCTTTTTGCAAGCAGCTTTGAAATTTCCAAAGCTGCAAGATCCCTTTGAGCGGGTGGAACATCTGGAAGGGATTTTTTTGATTGGTTTGGAATGCGAACGAAGGGAATGGAATAGCCTTCGGAAATGATGGACTGTACCCATTTGTCTTGAGTCAGGGATAGCCAGGCTTCTGGGTACAGTGACAATCTTCCCCCGACTGCCTCCGAAGGAGGGCAGTCGGGCAACACCTCAGGGATGCTGAAAGGGCTTATCAGAGAAGGCTTCTCGATTGCCCTGGTTCTGCGGACCCCCCCTGCCTCTAGGGCGGCGTCTACCATTGTTGTTCCCCTCTGCCTCTGGCGGGGAACCGACTCTGTCGTCAGGCGAAGTCCCTTGAGATTGTTTGCGGAACCACATTTTCCCACTTTTCTGGCCTTTGGGGTAAGGCCTAGAAGGAGTAGAAAAACGGACTCCGACGGCAGAAAGAGTCTTGCCATCTGTCTCGCACCTAGTCAAGGTTTCTTTCACTTGAGGACCAAAAAGAGATGATCCATCAAACCGGGAATTAGTGAATGACGTTTTAAAGGGGTCCGCAAAGTTGCATAGCCGCATCCAGGCATGCCTGCGTAAGGCCACACCTGTCCCTGCGGCCCTGCTCGCTCCATCAGCCGCATAAGAGAGGAGGCATGGAGGAGTTAGCTATGGAGTTCAGGGTAGCCAGCTGAGTGTTCATCTTGTCTTGAAAACCTGCAGCCGTAGGATCCTTCAACATGTCACTCGCTTCTTTGATCAAGTCTCTTTGAAGACGAGTAAAATGGCATAGGTAGTTCAGCTTAACGCATAGCAAAGGTCGCTGACGAGAACATCCGCTTCCGTACCTGTCCATAGACCTAGATTCCTTGTTAGGGGGATGAACAGGCACTGAAGGATCAGCTAGTTCCTTCTTGGTGGCAGCAGCTACCACCATAGCATCCACAGAAACGCCTTTTGTGAGAAATTGCTTGTCAGTTGGTGCTGTTATAAATTTGGAAGGTCTCCTGGGGGTAGGGTCCACTGAATCAGGAGCCGCCCAGGCCTTCTTTGCAACCACCTGCATGAGGGGATCAAAGGGGGGGGACACCCAGGAGGTGGAAGGGCGAGAGCCAAACGCCTCAAGATACACAGATTCATCCTCCGAAGGGTTAAGGGCTGGCCAGTTTCCCCTCTGTTTCAGGATCTCTAGAATGTCTGCGAAAGAGACATCTTCAGAAGGGGAACGGGGAACCCTCGAATCCTCTAAATCTGTGTCAGAGGTGACAGACTCAGGTGAGTCTATGTGCTTCCTCTTACACTTTCTCTTCCTAGGGGCTCCCTGCCAATTCAGGGAGGCCTCGAAGAGGATGAAATCCCACAGGGGATTCTTAAGGAGCTGGCTCTCTGCGGTCTGGGATGAGGGAGTGAGTCGACATAACCAAAGGCACCAAGAGGGAGGCGGACGGAGCCGACTGTGGAGTCGAACAAGGTTCCAACACACTCCGCATGACCTCGAACGCACCCCTGTCCGGCAGAGCCAGAGGTCCTCGCCCGAGAAGCTGAGAACCTCCCTCGGCACCGACAGAGATGGCTCCGAGGCCGATGTCGGAGCCGAACTCACCAGCCCGAAGCACCGAGAGGGAGAGGGGGTTGGACAAGGGTCCGATGCCACTCACCCCCTCGGAGCCGACGAGGGAAGCCCGGCGCCGAGATTCTTCAAAAGAAGAAATCGGAGCCGACGACGGAGCCGAAGACAATTGTATCGGCTCCGACGCTACCACAGTCTCGGTCCCGACGCCTGCCCGAGCTCAAAGGAGTCGGAGGAGGAATATTTATTGGAACAAGTTGAGGCATCGACTGATGAGTCGGACTCTGGAGCATTTGGGCCAGTGCCTCGGACTTCAAAAGTCTACTCACTACCCTCTGGAGGTCGTGATCTGAGAGCCTCGATGACCTGGAGGAGTGAGATCTGTGGCTCCGCTCAGACAGCAGGGGAGACGCTGGAGCCGAATGAACAGAGCCAAGGGACGGTGACCTCGATCTTTCTAGATGTCGGCTCCGATGGTCTGATCGGAGCCGACTCAGGAATCTTAATGCCTCGGCTCCGCCGGAGCCGAGGAAACCACAGATACTGCAGTCAAAGACTCATCGGCTCCAGCCGAGCCGATGAAGCAGTAGGCCGAAGCCTTAGGCCTCGACTCTGAAGCTGGAGCCGAGGTCTTGGAAGCCTTAGAAGGTTTCCGATGACACAGAAAGGGAACCTTCAGGCTTAATTAAACCCCTCAAAATGAGTTTATTTTTTCTCTCCTGCAGGACTCTAGGGCTGAAGCCATGGCATACAGCACAAGAGTCCTGCAGGTGTAAAGGTCCCAGGCAATACACACAAGAAGTGTGACCGTCTGTCAGAGACATTTTCTGACAGCACGAGTCACACTTCTTGAAGCCTGAGACCTTTGTATCCTTGGACATACTCAAGGAACCGAAGTGTAATCACACACAGAAAACACACACACACAGATTACACTGATAGGGGTTCAAAGGAAATTATTTAAACTAAAGGCAAGTTAAGTTAAAACTCCCTAATCAAACACATACACACACTAAGGATAGGGAAGGAAGGGCCCGAAGGCCTTAGGGAAAGAACTATAAGTTCTTTAGAAAAAAAGGGGGCTGGATAAAAGGTAGAAGGGAATATATCCACTACACTAAGGGGAAAGAAAAATACACTAAGCTAGCTTAAGTCTAAAGAATTTAAACTAGTCTAACTTTCACTAACCTGGAGCCGGTAGAAAACACACCTCGATCGCTGTAGCGGCAAACGAGATCTGAGGTAACTCACGCCTAGCATTGTGGGATATAAGGGGAGCCTCGAGCCGGTGGAACCAACTCTCGAGCTTTTAGAGTGGCCGAGTCGGAGCCGAGGTCGGCTCCGAACCCATCCAGCAAGAATGAAGGCGAGATAGACAACTTAACATCATGGATTTTAACAAAAAACATTTTTCCACAAAGTCTTCACATGATGTTATTCCCGAACCAACTGTCCTTTTGAAACTGCCTTTTTTCTGCTGGAGAGAGTGATAACTTTCAAAATGTAAAAAACATTAGAATATGTGCGTTTCCTATATATATTTTAGGCACCAAACACCCATTGGTGTCATTTCTAAGTGCCACATCCAGATATGCAATGGCTTGATCATTCACCTCAAATGAGGATTTTAGAAAACCAGTACAGCTGTTGATGTATTCATTGAAACTCAAAATTGTCTCATGGTGTCCTGTCCATATAAGAAAAACTTCATCCTAGTACCTAGTGTACATGGTCCAGGATTCTTTAAAGCTTCTGTTAAACAAAACCTTTTCCTCCCAGGTAGTTACAACTACATTAGCATAGATGACCCACAGGTGAACAGTGGTCTCACCTTCGATAACCACACCAGTCAGGAAATCCTTCTATGTGACACACCTCATCACTAAGGACTTTTCATCCAGAAAAAAGGAGGTCATTGTCCCAGTGTACTCATCCCTCATTAGACCCATCATAGAGTACAACACCCCATTTGGTATATACCTCACAGGACATCTGCAACAACTGGAACGGCCGCAGAAACACCTCACTAAAAGAATCACAGGCCTAAAGCAGATGCCCTATGCTGACCGACTAACAAAACTCAGCTATACTCTGTCGCATATTGTCTACTCAGAAGCGATCTCTCCTTAACATACAAGGCCATGTCAAACCCAGAGCTGTTGGACATGCTACACTTAAAGTAATGCCAATCCATCAGAGTCGCACATTCCAGGGACCTAAACTTTGTCATCACAATGAACAAAACATGCTGGAGGGATAAGCTTCCTGACCCAAAGACTCCCCATACTCTGGAATAGACTGCTCATACATGTCAAGCAGAGTGTCTCCTTGGCCCTCTTCAAAAGGAACCTCGACAACTGGATGGGAGATAGGAAATTTACTCCGGGGATCACATCAGTCGCCCTGCTAGACAGCGGTCCAGGCAAGTAAATATTGTGGGAAGAAATAGCCAGGGAATTGTTATGGCTAGGCTTGTACAGGCCCTAGGGCTGATAGTCTACTACCAACCTATGAACCTATAAGCTGCACCCATGGCCACACCTTTTGTTTGCAGAAAAAAATGTTTCAAAAAATATGTAGTTATTATGCAAAACCAGTTCCACAAGATCACAAGCAAATTAATTTTATCTTGATCCAAATCTGAATGAAAATGTAAAAATTCTGCAAACCATTCCAGTCCCACATCATGTGGGCTCACCGAATACAGATCTTTTACAACAATGGTAACAAACCTACCATGAGTAACTGTCCCACATTATTACACATCTGTAAAAACTGCCAAGAATCTTTTACTAGGTGCTTCATCACGTTTGAAAATATAGTTTCACCTTAAAGTCCAAGTACTTTGCAATAGCTGACGTGATGGAATTCCTAGCGTCCACAATTGGAAGAAATGTTAGATTAACTATGTCCTTGTGGAGCTTAAGGACTACAAATATTTTGGGGATAACTGCCTCTTTTTATACAGAAATAAGAAGTTATGTACTCACCATAACGTTCCATCTGAGTAGGTAGCTTCATTTGTCAGCAACCTGTGGGTCTTGGATCCGATATTGGATCCGAGCTGGCAACTTGTTTCAAGCTAATGGATCCGAGCTCCTAGCTCCTCCCCTCACCCATAATCCCCTGCCAACCGTCCATGACCTCAGATCGAGTTTGCCCCTCAATATGTACCCAAACAGGGTATCCAACTAACATAGATCCTCTGAAGGCCAGGGGGAAGGAGGGGGGGGATGGTTGCAGACAAATGAAGCTACCTACTCAGATGGAATGTTATGGTGAGTACATAACTTCTTAATCTGAAGTAGGGACTTCATTTGTCAGCAACCTGTGGGACAGAGTCCCAGCTACCTGAATCTTGGGTGGCCATCATGGAAGGATATTGCGGAGCACCGCAGAGCCAAAGGATGCCCTCCCTCTAGAAATCACGCCCAGTTTGTAGTGGTTAATAAAGGTATGAGATGAGGCCCAAGTGGCTATCGAACAAATATCATCCAATGGAACTCTAGACTTGAAGGCCGCAGAAGTAGAGATGGAACGGGTGGAATGTGCGCAAACTCCTTCAGGTGCGGGTCTCCCAGAGGTTGGGTACGCTAATAGGATACATTGTGAAATCCAGCGTGATAGAGATACTTTTGATATTGCTTTCCCCAAATTAAATTTGGCACAGGAAACGAACAGCTGGTCGGATTGTCTATGACCAGCTGTTCTATGAGTATAAAAACATAGCTGCCTATGAACATCTAATGAGTGCAGCTTGTACTCTCCTTTATTCTGATATTTAGGGAAGAAAACCGGTAAATTTATGGATTGATTTATATTGGTTTCTGATGCTATTTTGGGAAGGAAAGAGGGATTGATCCTGAGGTACACACTGTCCGGATGAAAGATCAAATAAGGAGGCTTCACAGAAAGAGCGTGAAGCTCCGAAACTCTTTTCTCAGAAGTAATAGCTACAAGGAATGCTGTTTTCCAGGACGAGAATTTGAGATCTACTGAAGCAGCAGGTTCAAAAGGTGGAGCAGTCAAGGCTTGAAGAACTAGTGAAAAATCCCAAGGTGGTACGGCTTCTTTTATAGGGGGTCTATGCAAAAAGGTGCCCTTGAGAAAGGTTTTACACAACTTGGCCGACATCAAAGGCCCTGTATCATGTCCCACATGGTAATGGGAGATGGCAGCCAATTGCACTTTGACAGTTGAGCAACTAGCTCCTTTCTGAAAAAGTTCGGTTAGGAAGTCTAATATGGATGGAAGAGGAGCCGTAAAGGGATCTAGATTATGATGCTCCGCCCAGATAGAGAAATGTTTCCATTTACTGCGGTACACTTTCCTGGTGGAGGGCTTATGCGCTGCCACAAGGATGGCTTTGACTGGTGAAGAGATATCGGGAGTCCTAACTAGAAGTGGAACTGGAGCAACCAAGCTGTCAGCTTCAGATTGTCCAGATTTGGGGTCGGTAAGTCCGACGGATGGGAGATTAGATCTGGACTGGGATCCAGAATGGATTCACTAGGTGAGACCACAGGTAAGGGAACCAAATTTGCCGAGGCCAGAATGGGGCAATGAGGATCATCCTGCTCCCCAACCGCGAGGCTTTCTGTAAGAGTTGCAGCATCAGGGGTAGAGGAGGATAGGCATAAAGTAGACCGGGTGGCCAAGCATGCACCAGAGCGTCTCTTGAAGTTTCCCCTGGAGGGGGAATCAGAGCTAAGAAATTGCCACATTTGGTGTTTGAGGGAGAGGCAAAAAGATCACAGCAGGGTTGCCCCCATATTGCAAATATCTGCTTCGCTACTAGTGGGTTGAGAGACCACTCGAACAGGGTAAGAAGGGTGCGACTGAGTTTGTCCGCTAGGATGTTGGTCCGCCCCGGAATGTGCATTGCAATCAGAAAGCAGTTGGTGGAGATCGCCCATTCCAACACTCTCATGGCTTCGCGGCATAGAGGGTAAGACCTGGTTCCCCCCCTGTTTGTTGATGTACCAGACAACCGACTTGTTGTCCAACTGAATTGCAATCGTTCCTACGGGAAGGAGATTCTGAAGTGCTTGCAACGCGTACAGCACCGCTCTCATCTCCAGAATGTTGATATGCAGGGAGGTCTCTGTATCGTTCCACGTGCCTTTGACCGTCCTGCCTGAATAATGCCCCCCCACCCGAGGCGGGAGGCCTCCGTGGTCACCGTGGCGAGAGGGGGAGAGGTGCAGAAGGGTCAGCCCGTATGGAGGTCCGGAGCATGGAGCCACCATAATAGAGCCCTCCTGCAAGCCTTGCTGATAGCAATGGGGTGATGAAGAGGAAAAGACAGAAAAGGACCATTGTACTAGAAGGGTCCATTGCAGTACCCACATGTTCAGACGGGCGCATGGAAGGAGCGTTATCGCTGCCGCCATGGAGCCCAGCGCCCTCAGGACCAATTCCGCTGGTGGGGTCTCTGATTGGAGGATAGCCCGCACATGGAGTTGCAAATTCCGAAGTCGTTCGGACGTTAGAAAGGCTCGTAGCTCTCTGGTGTCTATTCTGGCTCCTATGAATTCTATGGCTTGTGTCGGGGCCAGAAAGGATTTGTTGGCATTGATGGTGATGCCTAACTGTGGGGCTAGGCAGAGTAAGAAATCTCTGGCTGAGCAAAGTAGATGCCTTGTTGGGGCGGTCAGGAGCCAGTCGTCCAGGTACGGAATGACCTGTATTCCCTGGAGTCTCAGGTGGGCCGCAATCACCGCCAATACCTTGGTGAACACCCTTGGGGCTGTGGTGAGGCCAAAGGGAAGGACCCTGAACTGGTAATGACTGGCTCCCAGCCGGAAGCTGAGGAACCTCCTGGATCGTCTGTCCATTAGAATGTGGTAGTACGCATCCTTGAGGTCTATAGAGCACATCCAATCATTCTCCCTTAGAAGGGGGAGAATAGATTGAAGAGTGACCATTCAGAATTTTTCCTTGGTTACCGACAGGTTCAAGCGGGACAGGTCTAAAATCGGTCTCAAGTCCCCCGTCTTTTTTGGCACCAAAAAGAACCTGGAGTAGAACCCTAATCCAAGCTGGTCTTGGGGGACGGGCTGGATGGCTCTTTTTCTTAGCAGCTGCTGAATTTCTGCGACTGCAGCCTTCCTCTGATCGGGTGGTACATCGGGGAGGTTCTTGAATTTGGGGACATGAAGTAATGGTATTTTGTACCCTCTGGATATAATTCGAAGCACCCAGCGGTCTGTCGTGATGGACTCCCATGCCGCTAGGTGCTCCGAGAAGCGCCCCCGACTGCCTCCAGAGTGGAGCAGTCGGACAACCCTTCAGGGCTGCTGCGTGGGCCGGTCAGAGAAAGGTTCTCTGGACCCAAAGTTTCTTGGAGCCCCTCTGCCCCTGGGGCGGCGTCCTCCCTGTCCTCCTCTGCCACGGAAGGACTGGTTGTCCGGAGCGGGTTGGGAATGTTGCGATTTCTGGAACCACATCTTCTTCTGACCCTTTTGGTTCTTTGAAAAGGACTGCTGGGGCACAGAGAAGCGGACTCAGAAGGCAGACATCTTCCCGTCCTTCTTGCTCTGGACAAGTGTCTCGCAAACTGTTTTGCCAAACTGGGCAGAACCATCGAAAGAGGTGTTCGCAAAAGATGCTTTAAAGGGCTCCGCAAAGTCACAATGACGGAGCCAGGCCTGACATCTCATGACCAGGCCCGCTCCGCTAGCCCTAGCGGCTCCCTCGGTGGCATGGGACAATAGCCGCATAGAGGTATTTGAAATGGATCTCAGAGTGGCCATTCGGGTGGAGTACAATTGTTTGTCCTCCGCCGACATGGACTCAGGGGGGGAGGCAGCGTATTCTTTGATAAGATCCCGCTGCATCCTGATCACATGTGCCATATAGTTCAGAGATCTGACCGAGAAGGTCGCTGAACTAAAAACTCGCTTCCCTAAGCGGTCCATCGAGCAGGACTCCTTCCTCGGTGGATGGACTGAGGGGCTCTCCTGAGCTAGTTCCCTCTTCGTGGCTGCCGCCGTCAACATGGCATCTACGGGGGGGGACCACTGCTCCAGTGTGATCAGTCTGAGGGGCGGCTTAGTATCCTGTCCGGGTGTTTGGGTATTGGCTCCACGGTGTCCGGATCCTTCCACGCCCTGGTGGTAATAAGGTCCACCAAGGGGTCGGCTGGAGGGGACACCCAAGAGGTAGACGGGCCTGCTTCGAATACCTCCAGAAACACGGACTCGTCGGAGGAAGACTTGGGGGCAGACCACCCACCTCTGATCCTCAGCATCTCCATGATATCTCCAAAAGAGACATCCTCAGGGGGTGATCTTGGGGAGCCTTCCCCTTCATCCAAGTCCGTGTCCTCAGTTAAGGACTCAGGGGAGTCCACGTGCCTCCTCTTGCACTTACGCTTGCGGGGCACTTCCTCGGGGGGGCTGTCCGAGGAGGCCTCGCCGGCAACATCCTGTTCCAATGGAACTACCTGGGACATTGAAGCAGGCTGTCCCTTTGGCTGGGTGATGGAAGCCTGGCCCAGCAGAGAGGGAGTGCATTGTGGAGCTGAGACAAGGGCCGGGGGTCCGGATGCTCTCAACAGAACCCTCTCCACTACATCAAAGGCCGAGGGGGAACCACTCTCTCTGGGCTCCGAGAGTCGGCTCCCACTCGGATCCGATGAAGGGATCGGAACCGGCACCGAGACCATCGGATGTGAAGGACCAGTGCGCTCCGACCTGGACGGAGCCGAAGGCACACTGAATCCCTCGGACCCGAAGCTTGGGCCACGGCTCCGAGAGGTCGGATCCGACAGGCTCGAGGGCAGGGTCGGATCCGAAGTACCAAGTACTGTCGGCACCGACCCACCCCCGGCTCCAACGCTGCTCGGCTCCGAACGCACCGAACCCGGGTAGCAGGTCAGAGAAGGAGCAATTGGATGGAAAAAAGGTGTCGAGCTCCCCCCCGAAGTGGGGGGAGGCAAGAGCACTCCCATCTGCAGCTCGGCCTGGATGAATCTTCGCATCATCCGGTCCAAGTCTGCATCAGACATGCTGAACGTAGATCTCGAAGAGGTCACCGAGGCAGGCCTGGAATGCCGCCTTGATGACCTCGATGGAGATCGGGCCTCCTCCTCCTCGGGCCCTGGGGAGAAACAAGGGGATCGGAGCCGAGGAGGAGGAGACCTGGAAGCAGTGGAGGGAGAAGCCCGCTTAGCTGGCGGGCCCGAAGTGGAGGCCTCGACCCGCCGTTTGTGGTGCTTCTCCCTCCGTTTCTCCCTCCTAGCCTCCCTGTCCTCCGGCGCTTTAGCGGGAGTTTGAGTCCCGCCCGAAGGAAGGGGGGCAGGAGTGGCAACAACCACAGCCTGTGGTAGTGCCACGGGAGCAGCGGAGGCCGGAGCAGAGTCTGGGGGTAAAAGTCCAGCCAAGACCAGCTTCGACCTCTGCTCTTTCAGTGCCCTGGGGTTGAACGCTGCACAAATTGTACAGCCTGAGGTGAGGTGTTCAACCCCAAGGCACCGAACGCACAGAGTGTGGCCATCAGCCGGGGAGAGCTTATGGCCACACTCGGTACATTTAGAAAAAATGGCTTTTAGGGCCTCAGCCATACTAGTGCTACACAAACACACAGGCCCCAAAAACACAACACACACACACTCACTAACGACCAGCGAAGGGAGGGAAAAAACTAAGT
The DNA here is from genome assembly GCF_019279795.1 of Protopterus annectens. NCBI lineage: Eukaryota > Metazoa > Chordata > Ceratodontiformes > Protopteridae > Protopterus > Protopterus annectens. Next base: position 389,661,380 of record NC_056738.1, on the reverse strand, counting down.
AAAAGAAATATATTTTTACACTACAAGGTACCTAACTCTTACACACTTTATATTTTTTAAAAAAGGAAGAGATTTTGACAGAAAAACACACTTAACTGACGATTTACTTGTTGAGTTCAATGGAATCCAGCTATCCACAAGCGCGGCAAACTACATCTGAGGTCATGGAGGGTTGGCAGGGGATTATGGGTGAGGGGAGGAGCTAGGAGCTCGGATCCATTCGCTTGAAACAAGTTGCCGGCTCTGATCCGGTATCGGATCCGAGATCCACAGGTTGCTGACAAATGAAGTCCCTACTTCAGATTACTTGTTTTCTTCCCTCTGAATATGACCCTACATAAACATGTCAAACAGGGTAGAGTAAATTCTATTATAGGCCCATGTGTACCTCATTTTTGACTCCTGGGAATATGAATCCAGGAAGAAGATGTCACACATTTTACTGGTGTAAATAATTTTGTCCATCAAAACTATCCCTCCCCCCTTTATCCAGTTTCATGAACTGGATACCTTGCAATTTTAGACTCCTAATGGTCTGCAAATCATCCCTTGGATGTTATGGGGACCTCTGTCTTCTATAACCCAGGCCATGTCTTAGGTCTAAGTCACACATTCTCTTGTAGATGTTTAAAAGTGGATACGGGGGGGGGGTTAAATATACTAGGCACTCAGGCAATTTGCCCGACACTCAGCTTGATTCCCATAAATCAGAGCCAGGTTCAATTTCCTAGTAAATAGTCTTAAGTCCAAAGTCTCAGACAAATTAGATCTTTTTGTGAAAACAAAAGACATGTCTTTTGATAACAATTCTGCAAAATTCTTATTCACCACTTGTCCACTGTAATTATACACCTTGAAATCCCCTGCTGGATTAGTTACCACCTGACATAAATGTTCTCTTTCAGTCTCAAAAAAACTGTCCATACTTCTATTTAATTCCATACCTGCTGGTGACCCTTGTTCTTCTTCCAGGGCCCCCCAACGATAGTTCTGCCATGACTGTCTCTGCTGTTGTTGCTCATTCTTCCCCTTGAGTCTCTCTGACCTCCTTGGGGCCCGTGATTGTACCCCTAAAGGGGGGTCAGAAATCTTGTCGTCCAACAAATCTTGTTCATCGTTGTTACTAAAGCCATCTTGGTTAGGTGAATACTCATGTTTTACGAAATCCCCGCCCGCACACACTGTTGAGAAAGTGGGGGCTGAGGGTAGGCTTTCCCATTTTGATATTCCAACCTATCCTTCTCCAACTTCCGTCTTTTTCTTTCTTGTGATTCCTTACACCTCTTGTATTAGAGGCAACAATCACACAGTGGAACATCTAGCCTTGATAGATTTTTCTTTTGTTTTTTACTGATTGTTTTTTCTGTGTGACCTTGTTACCAATTGTTTTAATTTGTTGTTTGGGATATTTTGCAGACACCCTAATGATTATGGATATCAGCTGGGTACAACAACCCTGTGTTGCTAAAGGTTAGCCAAACATTCCACTTATGCTGTGCTGATGACGCCATAAGAAGGCTGAAACATCCATGTCCACGGGTAGTGAGGTTTGGCTTTATTGGCTTGAATTTGTCCATTAATTGACTTAAAAGAAAAAATTCAGAATTGCCATACAGCTGAAACACCTCATGTCCTTAAAGGGTCATTTGCATGTGTCTCATGTTGCCTCTAATACAAGAGGTTTAAGGAATCACACAATGAAAAGTTTAGTCTTGCTACATTTTCTTTTGGTTTTTATATAAACCATAGACAAGAAAAAGAAAGGAAACTATGAGAATTTTATTTAAAGTACACTAAAATGTTACCAGAAGGTCATAATAAATTTTATGGAAACACGCACTTCCATAAACATTTATTATGACCTTCTGGAAACATTATACTGTATTTTAAATAAAATGTACCTAGTTTACTTTCTTTGTAAAAAGGTCTTCAGCTGTGCTATTAAGGATGGTCTTTAACTCTGATATACCAAAAAAGCCCAGACTATTAGAATTAGCATTGTGCAATACTGAAATATCTGTACTCTGAACTTCTAGGAGGTATGTTGTGAATGTCCCTTACACGTTCAACTATTCATAAACACATTTTATTGATAGTCTACCTTATAAAGCTTTGGAAGCTCTCTGGGACTAATTAAATGGTGCACTACTGAAACTGAACCACATATATACTGACCAAATGACTTCTGTTCCCTGTCATTTATAAGATGCTTATTGCTATTTAATATCACAACTTAATAAATTGTTAGAAATGAAGTTTGGTACATTTCAAAGTAAAACAAAATATTTCCAGAAGGTTGTAACTAAACTTTATGGAAAATCATGCTATTGTTTGGGGGACATAAGGATTATTTAAATAAAATATTTTCCAAAGTTTAAGTCTACTTCTCCCTTTGCTTTGTTCTTCCTGACTAAGATAACTACATAACTGGGTACATTTGAATCTCCTTTAAGGAATTGTTTAAACATTAAGTGCTTGCCATGTTCCTGCACTCCACTAAATCATGACAGGCGGTTGTACACAATGACCATGGAATAATGAAACATTAGGTCAAGATCACCTGGAAACTGGCTGAATGCGGTAGCACAAGATGCAGCTTTGTCTAAATGCAGGATGTCTTCCGCCTAGCAAACATCTGATAAAAAGAAGTTTTTCTGCTGGCCTAAGTCACATCGTGCTGTGAGGTCCTTTGGCAACAGATAATCTAAATGAAGAGTCTGGTCCCCGAGGAACAATTAGCCATCACCACAGGAGGAGTAATTGCTTGGCGTCTACAGGGATAATTTCCAAAAGTGTTAGGAAACTATGATCATGAAACTACAAGCTTCTTGGTCACCATAAAGTAGAAATGAACACAGCTTTTAAACTCTGAATTTTGTGATAACATGAATCAAAGCTACCAAAGAAAAGACGTAAAGGAAGTTTCCCTGCTAAGGGACAGAAAAAGCATCCACCCATCCATCCACAGTCATCCCCCTTGCCCTGCTAAACAAAGTAAAAAGAAAAGGATACACTAGCCAATCTCTAGGCTGCCCAACTCCTGTAAGACCCTGACCAGATAGGATCTCTGAATCCTCAGCTCAGTTCCTAAACAAGATTGCAACTTCAGCTCAGGAAAGTCTATACTCACACCCTTTGGCTGTGAAATGCTATGGGGATTCCTTGTCAATGGTCCAGGTGTCAGACATGCATCCTCCTTGTACAGGAAATTATGGATGAATGCTGCCTTACTTGTTCAAATACCACATCACAGACTAGCTGAGTGATGGGAACAGGAGGGGCTCCATTCTCAATCTTTCAGAGATTTCGGGGCAAAAAATACCACCCAAAGTTCCAGCTGATTTATCTGGTGCTTCCTCTCTCCTGACAGTCTTCTCCACTTGGACCACTGACAAGCTGAAGTGGGGTTCACAACCAACTAAAAACTTCTTAAGTGTCATTATGACTTGTGACAAATTTTGATGCAGGAAGAAAAAGCTCACAGTGAGATTTGTGGAGGCAGTCCACCATTCCAATCTGGAAGAAAAAGGTCTGATATCACAAGAAAATCCATAAGAAAAAAAGGCAACTACGTAGTTGCTGGAAATTCTCTGTCCACGGTAATACCTCCACTGTCAAGCATGCAAACAGAAATGCAAAAAAAATGTGGATGCTATCAAGTACAGAAAATATAGGCGTGTCCAAGCCTTGAACTTTTGCTGTGTCATCAGCCAGGATGCCAAAAACATGACCTTCCAAAGCCCTTTCTGCAGGCAAAAATGGCTGATAGGCACTGGCCAGCAAAAACAATCTTCTAAGTCAACCTAAGGCACGACTCTTCCTATTTAATGGAGACTTCCCAGACCTGCCACAATAATCAGTTCAGGAATGTTACAAGACAGTTCCTCAACAGGCCACCAGGAAAAAGTCATTCAAGTACGGGAACACATGGAGGTCCTTCTGCAAGGCCTTTCCCAGAAAGGCTTGCACCTCATAAAACTACAAGGGTGCAGAAGATGCACCAAATAGCAGTACTTCATTTTGAAAGCAGTGACTAACAAGCAAGAAGTGAAAAACTCCTATATGGGCCAGCACTTGTGTGCCAAAAGCATTTATTGTATTACATGTCACTATTCTGTCCCCCTAGGACAACAAGGGCTTAAACCCTGAGGAGTTTCTATTTGAAACTTGATGTAACAGATGTGATCTTTGATGTTGCTGATATCCAAAATGGGAGGGAAAATCCCTAGTCTCCTGCAGAACTAAAATAGGCTGTATTAGAATCATCTGCCTCTTTCTCAAGGAGGAAGTGTCCCTACAGTTCCCATAACTTCTGGGGAAATTAATTGATCACTGAATGGTTTTCTTTATTTTTTTTGGGTCCCCTTGGTCAAGACGACCAGCTGCTACTGGTCAGTGCCACTTCATACCTCTCAGCATCCACCCTCTAGATTGGTCATTCACATGGAGTGGGGTTGGGCTGTCAACCTAGTAGCACAACTAAAACAGCAGGGTGGGTGAGGAGATGGTCATTTGGACATTGTGTCATTCACTCCTACCCACAGGGGAATTTTATCACCCTATAATACCCCAAGGGGTGAGACTGCAATGAAGTATGCAATCTAAGCATGCACACATGTGCATTTCTGCCCATGACACCTCTCCTGCCTGTCAATACACTAATGTATTTATATGAAAAAAACTCATGCCCCCCCACCAAATATGAGAACTATGCCCCACACCAACTGGACAGATGAATGGAGTTCTTTCTTGGGAAAAGCCATCCTTGATTACGCCAAGAACCCACAAGTTCTTGGTTATGGTTCTCCAAGTGGAGATAAAACCGGGGAGCTAGCCTATCATGGGCAGTCATGAATAGCAGACAAGACTGCAGCTGTAGCGCTGGCAGACAGAACTTCCTGCATGACTCGGCCAGTATGGTAGAAGGATCAATAGTAACTGCCTCCTGGTAGTCTTCCACATTCTGCTAGGGGGCTTCCTCCTCCTCCTCCATAATTTGACAGCTTTTACTGAATGTGCCCTCAGTTTATAAGAAAATGAGCTAAGAGAAGAGTTGCTTGACTTAAAGATGAATAGATATATTAAGATCAATTAAAGAAATGGACTGCAGAAGGTCAATAAAACCCCAAAAGTCAGAAGTCTGATAAAACAAATGAACACAGTAATTAGGACTGTCCATAGAGATCCATGCGATATAACAGAAGTAAACAGGATATATTACTGTGCAGATAAATTAATAACAGATAAAATTCTACCACAAGAACACAGGGCAGTAAGGGAAAGGAAGGGGAGAAATCGAATACCATCATGGAAGTATCGAACAGAGAAAAACTATAAAGCAATTAAGACAAGAAGTGTATCTGTTAGAAGAAAACTCAGTAATGGCACTAGAACAAAAGGGCAATAAAGAATGTCAAATGGAACAAAGGATCATCTGTTGTTAATAAGAAGTTATGTACTCACCATAACGTTCCATCTGAGTAGGTAAACGTCATTTGGCAGCAACCTATGGGTCTTCGGATCCATATCGGATCCGAGCCGGCAGTTTCCAACAGCTGAGATCCGAGCTCCAAGCTCCTCCCCCTATTCATAATCCCCTGCCATCCCTACCTGACCTCAGATCGAGTTTGCCTAATGCAAGACCTGCACCAAATAGCCAGTCTATGATCTGACCTAGATACAATCAGATGACAGAGTAATATAAACATCCAACGGTCAGGAGGAAGGAGGCGGGGACGGTTGCTGCCAAATGAAATTTACCTACTCAGATGGAACGTTATGGTGAGTACATAACTTCTTAATCTGAAGTAGTTAACTTCATTTGGGCATCAACCTAAGAGTCCCCAGCTACCTAAATCTTGGGAGGTCCTTATGGAAGGATGTTCCGGAGCACTGCAGAGCCAAAGGATGCTCTCCCTCTGGAGACCAGATCCAACTTATAATGATTTATAAAGGTATGAGATGAAGCCCAAGTGGCTGCCAAACAAATTTCATCCAATGAGACTCTAGAACGAAAGGCAGCAGAGGTGGAAATTGACCTAGTAGAATGGGCGTGGACTCCTTGGAGTGCGGGCCGGCCAGAACTTTCATATGCCAGTAGAATACACTGTGAAGTCCACCTGGACAGTGTGACTTTTGAAACTGATTTCCCAAAATTAGATTTAGCAATGAAATAAACAGCTGGTCTGATTGCCTATGACCAACTGTTCTGTGCAAGTAGAAACGTAGTTGTCTATGAACATCCAACAAGTGCAACTTGTATTCGCCTTTGTTTTGGTAATTGGGAAAAAAGACAGGTAAATTAATAGTCTGATTGATATTTGATTCGGAAGCAATCTTAGGAAGAAAAGAGGAATTGGTCCTGAGGGATCTCTGTCTTTATGAAAGGTCAAATATGGTGGCTTGGCGGAAAGGGCTTGAAGTTCAGAAACCCTTCTGGCCGAAGTAATAGCGACGAGAAAGGCTGTTTTCCAGGATAATAGTTTAAGATCCACTGAAGCTGCAGGCTCAAAGGGAAGAGCTGTCAAAGCCTGGAGTACGAGCGCTAAATCCCAAGGAGGGACAACATCCTTCACCGGGGGTCTTAGTAGGAGGGTACCCTTCAAAAAGGCCTTACACAATCTGGTTGAGATCAAAGGGCCTAGGTCACTCCCCACATGATAATGTGAAATTGCTGCCAGCTGAACTCTGACCGTGGAAGAGCTGGCTCCTTGGTCAAAAAGTCCTGACAAAAAGTCTAACACCGCAGGCAACGGAGTCGTAAAGGGGTCTAAGTTTTGTTGCTCTGCCCAAACAGAGAACCGTTTCCATTTGCTATCATAAAGCCTTCTAGTAGACGGCTTGTAGGCCGCCACTAAGCTAGCTTTGACTGGGGAAGAGATACCAGGAGTCCTAGCTAGAAGTGGAACTGGAACAACCAAGCCGTGAGCTTCAGATTGTCCAGATTCAGGATCGGAAGGTCTAACGGGTGTGAGATCAGATCCGGGATGGGATCCAGAATCCAGAGAGGATTCACTAGATGAGACCGTAAATAAGGGAACCAAGCCTGACTAGGTCAGAATGGGGCAATGAGGATTATTCTGCTCCCCAGCCGTCTGGCTTTCTGTAAGAACTTCAGCATTAGAGGAAGAGGAGGGTAAGCATAGAGGAGACCGGGCGGCCAAGCATGTACCAGAGCATCTCGGGAGGATTCCCCGGGTGGGGGAATTAGAGCGAAGTAGTCGTTGCACTTCGTGTTTGAGGGAGAAGCGAAAAGATTTCAACAAGGTTGACCCCATTTGGAGAATATCTGTTTCGCTACTTCGGGATTCAGAGACCACTCATACGGCAAGAGAATCGTGCGACTCAGTCTGTCCGCTAGGATGATGGGCCGTCCTGGAATGTGTGTCGCTATGAGAAAGCGGTTGGTGGAAATCGCCCATTCCCACACTCTCATGGCCTCTCATCAAAGTGGATAGGGCCTGGTTCCCCCTTGTTTGTTGATATACCAGACTACCGACATGTTGTCCGTCTGGACCGCAATAGTCCCAATGGGAAGAAGGCTCTGAAGTGCTTACAACGCCAACAGCACCGCCCTCATCTTTAGGACAATGATATGCAGCGAGGTCTCCGTGTGGTCCCACGTGCCTTGGACTGTCCTGCCTAGACAATGCCCCCCCCATCCAAGGTGAGAGGCGTCTGTGGTCACCGTGGTTAGGGGATGGAGCATAGCAAAGGGCCAAACTTTGAGGAGGTCCGGGGACTGGAGCCACCACAGGAGGGCCTTCCTGCAAATCCTGTTGAGGCGAATGGGATGGTTTAGATGGTAATGCAGGAATGACCATTGGACTTGGAGGGTCCACTGCAGGACCCTCATGTGCAAACGCGCCATGGGCAGCAGGTTGATGGCAGCTGCCATTGACCCTAGGGCCCTCACGGCCAGAGCTGCTGAAGGAGCTGGAGATTGAAGAATGGCCCGCACATGGAGTCTCAGGGTTTGAAGTCGGTCCGAAGTCAAGAAGGCTAGGAGCCGGCTTGTATCCAATCTGGCTCCGATGAAGTCTATGATTTGTGTCGGCAGAAGGGAAGATTTTTCTACGTTGACTGTGATCCCCAGATGGGGAGCTAGACGGAGGAAAGAGTCCCTGGCCGTGCAGAGTAGATGCCTTGTGGGGGCGGTCAGGAGCCAGTCGTCCAGGTAGGGGAAGACCTGAATTCCCTGGAGTCTCAGGTAGGCCGCTATCACTGACAAAACCTTGGTAAACACCCTGGGGGCTGAGGTGAGACCAAAGGGAAGGACCCTGAATTGGTAATGACTGGCTCCTAGACGGAGAACCACCTGGAGCGTCTGTCCATCAAGATGTGGTAGTACGCATCCTTGAGGTCTATAGAGCACATCCAGTCGTTCTCCTGCAAGAGGGGGAGAATGGATTGAAGTGTGACCATACGGAACTTTTCCTTGGTTACTGACAGGTTCAAGAAGGATAGATCGAGGATTGGCCTAAAGTCCCCTGTCTTTTTTGGCACCAAGAAGAACCTGGAGTAAAAGCCCAATCCGAACTGGTCTGGGGGGACATGCTGAATGTCTCTTTTTTCTAGCAGCTGCTGGATTTCCGCAGCTGCGGCCTCCCTCGGATCGGGGGGGGGACATCAGGGAGGAATCTGGGATTGCGAGGGGGATGAAGAAACGGGATTTGGTAACCTCTGGATATGATACGAAGCACCCAGCGTTCTGTAGTGATGGACTCCCAAGCTGCCAGGTGCCTCAAAAAATGCCCCCCGACTGCCTCCAGAGTGGAGCAGTCAGGTAACCCCTCAGGGTTGCTGCGTGGGCCAATCAGAGAACGATTCTCTGGACCCAAAATTCCTCAGACCCCCTCTGCCCCTAGGGCGGCGTCCACCCTGTCCTCCTCTGCCTCAGAAGGACTGGGTGTCTGGAGCGTCACGGGACTGTTGCGACTTCCCGAACCACATCATCTTCTGTCTCTTTTGGTTCTTGGAGAAAGACCTCTGGGGAGCAGAGCAGCAGACTCCGATGGCAGACAATGTCTTCCCGTCCTTCTCGCTCTGGACTAAAGTTTCGCGTACGGTTTTGCCAAAGAGGACAAAACCATTGAATGGGGCATTAGCGAACGACGCCTTAAAGGGTTCCGCGAAATCACAGTGGCGGAGCCACGCCTGTCGCCTCATGACGACGCCCGCTCCGCTAGCTCTAGTGGCTCCTTCCATAGCATGGAATAGTAGCCACATAGCGGTATTAGAAATAGACCTTAGAGTGGCCATTCAGGCAGAGTACACCTGCTTGTCCTCCGCCGACATGGACTCCGGGGGTGACCCAACGTACTCTTTAATAAGGTCTCGCTGGAGCCGTATGACATGTGCCATGTAGTTCATTGACCTTACCGAGAAGATAGGTGAACTGAAGACTCGCTTCCCAAGGCGGTCCATCGCCCGAGACTCCTTGCTAGGAGGATGGATCGAGGGACTTTCTTGGGCCAGTTCCCTCTTGGTGGCTGCCGCCACCAACATGGCATCTACTGGGGATCCCTTACTCCAGTGCACTCTGTCAGAGGGGGGACTAAGTATCCTATCAGGTCTCTTCGGGACGGGCTCCACAGTGTCTGGCTCCTTCCATGCCCTGGTAGTGATCAAGTCTACCAGGGGGTCGGCTGGAGGGGATACCCAAGAGGTAGACGGGCCTGCTTCAAATGCCTCCAGGAACACAGATTCGTCCAAGGTAGGCTTTGGGGTGGACCACCCTCCCCTTATTATGAGCATCTCCATGATGTCTCCAAAGGAGACGTCTTCGGGGGGTGATCTTGGGGAGCCTTCCCCTTCCTCCAAATCTGTGTCCTCTGTCAAGGACTCAGGGGAGTCCAAGTGCCTCTTTTTGCACTTGCGTTTGTGAGGGACCTCCTCGGGGGGGCTGTCCGAGGAGGCCTCACCAGGCTCATCATGTCCCAACAAGGGAACTACCTGGGACATTAGAGCAGGCTGTCCCTGGGGCCGGATGATTGAAGTCAGAGCCAACTGACAGGGAGTGCGGGGTGGAGCCATAGCGGTGGCTGGGGGCCTGGAATCCCTCGACAGAGCCCTCTCCACTATGTCGAAAGCCGAAGGAGAGCTGCGCTCTCTGGGATCCGAGAGCAAACCCTCCCTCGGATCCGACGAGCGGATCAGGGCCGGCGCTGACGCTATCGGATCCGTCGGGCCAGTATGCTCTGACCTGGACAGAGCCGAAGGCACACTGACACTCTCGGATTCGAAGCTCAGCTCTCGGCTCTGAGAGCTCGGATCCGCGGAAAAGGGACCCAACAGACTCTAGGGCGTTGTTGGCGCCTAAGTACCCGATACTATCGGTGCCGACACACCCCCGGCTCCAATGCCATTCTGCTCCAAGGACTCCAAACCCGGGAAGCGGGTTGGAGAAGGAGCTATCGGGGCAAAAAAGGGGGTTGAGCTCCCCCCGGAGGAGAAGGCAGGAGCACTCCCATCTGCAGTTGGGCCTGGAGGAATCTTATCATCCAGTTCAAATCTGCATCCGTTAAGCTTTTGGTGGACCTGGACGAGGCCACCGAGGCGGGACGGGAGTGCCGCCTCGATGACCTCGAGGGAGACCGGGCTTCCTCCTCCTCTGGTCCCGGTGAGAAGCAAGGTGACCGGAGCCGAGAAGGAGAAGGCTCGGAGGTCTTGGAGGGAGAAGCCCGCTTAGCTGGCGGGGCCGATGTAGAGGCTTCGGCCCGCTGCTTGTGGTGCTTCTCCCTGCGCTTCTCTTTTCTGGCTTCCCTATCCTCCTGGCCCAAGGTGGGAGGTTGAGTCCCGGGGTCAGGGGAAGGGAAGCAGTCGTGGATACTGTCGCAGCTGCTGCAGGCACCATGGGGGGACCGGAGGTGAGAGCCGAGTCCGGGGGCAGAAGTCCCGCCAGAATCAACTTCGACCTCCGGTCCTTAAGTGCCCTGGGGTTGAACGCCGCACAAATAGTGCAGCCAGAGGAGAGGTGTTCAACCCCAAGGCACAACACGCACCGAGTGTGGCCATCTGCTGGGGATAGCTTATGGCCACACTCGGTACATTTAGAAAAAAATGTCTTTGGGGCCTCAGACATTATACTAAGAAAAGGACACACACACTAGGCCCCAATCACACACAGACACACACCCTAACGCTCTCACAGGGGGGGGTGGGGGATAAGCTAAATTAAAATTTGTAGAGAGAAAAACTATGAGGGGATGCTAAACACTCACAAACACACTTTTTCTGACAGGAAAGTAAAAGAAAAAGATTAAATTTTCTCACAAAGTCTTGCTAAGAAACAACCGACACCCGGAACTCAAGGATCAAGCTGCTAGCTTCAACCGCGGCAAACTAGATCTGAGGTCAGGTAGGGATGGCAGGGGATTATGGGTAGGGGGGAGGAGCTTGGAGCTCGAATCTCAGCTGTTGGAAACTGCCGGCTCGGATCCGATATGGCTCCAAAGACCCATAGGTTGATGCCCAAATGAAGTTAACTACTTCAGATATAAAGTTATAGTGGAGAACTGTAAAAAGGGGAAGAATCTTAAGTATGGCATGGATTGACTACAAAAAAGCATTTGATAGTATCCCATTTTCATGGATAAAGGGAGTGCTTAAGTATATACAAGATGCACTCTACATTGATTGACTACATTACAATGGCCATGAGACAGTGGCAGACCACTTTGCAATTCAGCCAGGATAAAGGAGAAAATTATTATCCCAGGGATAAAAATTCAAAGGGGGATATTCCAGGGTGACTCTGTCACCGCTACTATTCTCTTTCCCTTAACACCTTATGCCATGGCTATAACTTGGCTCCTAGAAAACAAAGTGTAAAGGCTTCTCATCTTCTTTTGTCGATGATTTAACACTGCATAGCTTATCAGATGATGAACTGAAAGCACAACTGCAAGTTGTCAAAACTTTTTCAAATGGTATAAGAATGGCTTTCGGTCTTGATAAATGTGCAAATGCAACCTTTAAAGCAGGAAAACCGCAGCAGCAAGAAAACGAGTTTGGGACAAGAGTGTGATATAAAAGAACTTGAGCAAGACAGAGTGTATAACTATTTGGGAACTGATGAAGGATCAACATTAAAACATGAACAAATGCAAATAAAACTTGGTAAGAAATATTTTAGAAAACTTAAATTAATCTTGAAAACAGTGTTGACATTTAGGAACAAAATTCAAGCTATAAACCAATTTGGTCTTCCTGTCCTAACTTACAGTTTTAGAGTGACTGACTGGTCCCAAAATGTGTTGGATAGATTAGACAGGAAAACAAGAAGGAAGCTTCATGCTCACCAAATGATTTATAAAAATCAGTGCATACCAAAATTATAAATTCCCCATTCCGAAGGAGGGATGGGCCTCCTTGAAATTGATTACATATTGATTGGCAACAGTGGGACTGCACACATCTGCTGACCCCACAAGACCCAAACATACTGAAAGTTTTGAGACATGAGGAGAATAAATCTAAGATGACTTCTCTGCTTAATCTAGCAAAAGCAAGCAAGCATGGAAATCAAACCAGAAGTAGATAAAAATCAGGTAGCAACTGAATGTGCAAAAAAACAAAAGAAAGGATATAAGGTGAAGGACCAGATGACAAGGCAAGAAATGTGGAAAAGGCATATAGTTTCAAGTATAGAAAACTTCTGGAAGAACCTCATGTTGATCAGGATCAAACACAGGAATGGTTAAGGAGAGGCAAATTCAAACCAAGAGATGAAAGATTAATATTGGCAGCCCAAGATAGTAGCTTATTTACACTCTGGTTTACAAAGTCCATTGAACATGTGGGAGAAACAGACAAATGTAGGTTTTGTAAAACAGAATTGGAAACAGTCTCCTACCTCATTGCTGGTTGTGACATACTAATGGCAGAAGGACTGTATACTGAAATGCATAATAATGTGGCATGACTGTTGCACTGGGGATTGTGCAAACATTATTGTATTGAAGTGGCTGAAAAACACTGGAAACATGAGCCACAAAGCATCATAGAAAATGATGAAGTGTACATCACATGGGATCACCCATTACCAATAGTTCAAAAGACAGATGCTAGAAAAATGGATATAGTGGGTCCATAAAAAGAAAACAAAAGTAGCATTGATCACTGAATCACCACACCCACTAACTACAGTGTCTTGCGTACAGACAGAGATAATCATAAAATATCAGGATTTGCAGGCAGAAATAAGAGCAATGTGGAAGAAAGATACCCAAACAGTTCCAATAGTAGTAGGAGCAAAGGGTCTTATAAAAAAGGCTCTACAATCATATTTAGATACGTTACCAATACATGTAATCCTGTACGAACTGCAGAAGGAGCAGTTACTGGGCACATTGCGGGTGCTGCAAAGAGCACTTCTGGCTGACAAAGACTGAAATAATACTAATTTCATAAACTTTTATCGTACTTTGACTTCGGAATGGGGTCCATTCCCATCATGGTATTAGAAACCCAAAAGATTTGGAGAAATTTAAAGGGAAAAAAAAAGGCAGAATAGGTAAAGGGTGGTGTCAAGCACCTTCTAGAGAGGTTAGTGCGTGTTATCTCTTTTGGAGAATGTCAAATGAAGAGTGGGAGGTGTGATCAAAATGGACCTATTCCTGTTATCCAGAATGGCCATGTCTATGTTCTTCCATAAAGGAGGACAGCTTCAACCATGTGACATACAAGTACATGCACAAGCTTACTGCCCTACCAAAGCATGAAAACAATCATAACTGAAATGGGCCTTGTGAAATTCCACTGTAGAAGCCATGGTTAAGCCTTTTATTCCTCAATCCCAGAAACAGGAAGAACTGAATATCTCCACCATCTGAGACAAGACAAACAGCTGAGGGACAAACTTTGACATAACATGAAAAAACACCCTCTTTCTGATCCTGTACAAAGGCTTCCACCTCATACCACCTCATACCTTATGAATAAGGTGGGAACTATCATGAGCTCGCTTATATCCTATGTGTGCGCCTGAAGAAATCAATTAGGATTCTGATCTAAGATGTTTAGTCAAAATCTCGGTCTGCTAGGGAGCTTTTGTAAAGGATCTTTCACCTTACTGGCAGCAGAAGCAGCAGTAGTCTTGCGCATTCAGGTAACAAAAACAAGATATTTTAGGACAGGTTCTGTAGACAAGATGATCCATGGCACCTCTTTCTTTTGTTGCTTAGGTACTCATTCATAATTTTATGGGGCAAGGCAAAGGGGATGGATGGTACTTCCAATGCTGATTTGTCAGCCAAAGTGCCTCTCCAAGGAAGAAGTCTCTTAAGAAGGAAAATATAGAGAGGGCAAGATTCATTGTTTTTATCCATCCCTGACAGCAAGGCTTCTGAGAGTCCTTGCCAGGATAGAGGATGAGACAAAACTCTCCCAAACCCTAGCTCCAGGATGGACAAACCTATGCTCACCTGAAGGTCACAAGGTTAAGTGATTGACAAAGCTACTACCTGCACTCTTATTCCAGTAGTCCTGATACAGGTTGTTGTGTCTTGTTAAACAAGTAAACTGTCAAATGTACTGATAATTTTGAGGAGGAAAATATTTTCTAACATTTCTCTAATATTGCAGAAAGCTCTGGATACTGTTTTAGAAATAACATGAAATTATATAAACGAGCGAACAAAGCTCCAGTCCCCCAAGAACACAAGCCCAAAAGTTCCTTAACGCATTTTTATTATTTTGCACAAGTAAAAAGCAGCATTTTCGCCACAAACACAGTGTGGCTTCTTCAGAGGAGTTTTTTAAAGGAATACAAAAAGTACCTCCCTTTTTATAGGAGTTGCTAATTACTTAATTAGTAAGCTTAATTAAAAAAGTTTAGTTAAAAAGACAGACACAATAACCTTGCCTGCTGTTACATTTACCCTTAAAGTTGCATTCAAAGTGCAATAAACAGTTGTTTTGCACATCAAAAGCATATGTTATGCACTCAAAACGTAATAAAACATGTAAATAATCTAAAACAAAAAATATATAATGACAATATATCAAAAAAATATATAATATAACAAACCCATTAAAACAAAAAAGAGCCATCGTGAAAGGCCAACTAGTGAGGGCGGCAAGAATGTGCAGTGAGGTGTGTGATTTCCAGTCCGAAGTGACTAGCTTGAAGGTGTATTTTTTACATTGCAGGTATCCATCAGGGTTAGTGGATGATCTTATTAATGAGGTGTCCACTAAGAGAAGGGAAGGTTTATACGAACCCCTTCTTCCAGTATTACCCATAGTTGAAGCAGTCCCTGAGCATACAGCTAGTGACATTCCATCTATGTCACTTTTTTGTGCCACAAGTTTTGTTTCTGAAAATACACCACAGGAATTTGGGTGTAGTTTTGTCATGACATACAACATAAATTCTGATGCTATTTTGGGCATTCTAATGAAGAATTGGTATTTTATTTCTACACATGCGTTGTTGTCTGACAAATTAGGGGTAAAACCCGTGTTGTTTTCAGGAGAGGGAGGAATATGAAGGACTTATTACAATGCGTTTCTTTAGGTGACTCCTTTAATAGGATTAAGGGGTCATTCCCTTGTGGTATGTGCAATTGGTGTAATCTCATCAAGTCAGGTACCTCATTTGAGGTTTCAGATAGGAAATATTTTATTAAGTGTAGGATTTGTTGTAATACGAAATCTATAATCTACCTGGCCTTTTGCACATGCTGTCCTGCTTTCTACGTCGGTAAGACGGATAGAAAGTTTAAGGAGCGCATATACCAGCACCATTATGCAATCAAAAATAACAAATGTGAAAATGCACTGGCTAAGCATGTATTTAATAACCCGGGCCATGCATTTTCGTTTATTGGCATTGACCATGTGGCTCCCTCTATTAGGGGTGGTCCTACTTCTATTTTACTTGAAATACGTGAATTGTTGTGGCAGCTAAAATTAGACTCTTTTAATACACCGGGGCTAAATGAAAGTTGTAATATAGCCCCAGTGTTAAAGTATAAAGCATACCTGAGATGACATTCAGTAAATTGAAAATGTCTCTTAATGAATACTTACCTATTTGGCTTGCCAGCTTCTAGTATTGTCAGTACTGCCCGTTTTTACACAAAAAAGCCTTTAATATAAATTATTTTGTGTATAGTCAGTATTTACATTTTCTATTTTTAAGTATTTTCAATGTATATGAACTAGTTATTCAGATACATTATAAGATTGCATTCTAGGCAGAGTAAGTCTGTGCAGTTAGATTTTTGTAATTCCTAATTTTTAGTTATTTGAATTCCTTTATTGCATCACAAAAGGGGTTTTATTGTCTGAAGTTAGCTAGAGTGAACTGTGTTGTCCCTTTAGAAAAATTTACATAATTTTTATTTGTTATATTATATATTTTTTTGATATATTGTCATTATATATTTTTTGTTTTAGATTATTTACATGTTTTATTACGTTTAGAGTGCATAACATATGCTTTTGATGTGCAAAACAACTGTTTATTGCACTTTGAATGCAACTTTAAGGGTAAATGTAACAGCAGGCGAGGTTATTGTGTCTGTCTTTTTAACTAAACTTTTTTAATTAAGCTTACTAATTAAGTAATTAGCAACTCCTATAAAAAGGGAGGTACTTTTTGTATTCTTTTAAAAAAACTCCTCTTAAGAAGCCACACTGTGTTTGTGGTGAAAACGCTGCTTTTTACTTGTGCAAAATAATAAAAACGCGTTAAGGAACTTTTGGGCTTGTGTTCTTGGTGGACTGGAGCTTTGTTCGCTCGTTTGTTTCCTTTTTTTTGGTATTTCGTTTGTTCCATATGAAATTATATAAAACAATAGAAACAACTGAAATTTTATAAAACTGTTGCTTTTCATAATAAAGTGAATTTAAGTTGTTTGCACTATTTGATGGTATAGTCTGTCTGGCAAAACCTCAGACCACATTAAGAAATTACTTATTAGGGGTATATGAAATGGTTGCATCCCTACTGAGTACAAGACAAGTGACAGAGGTTAGTAATGGAACTTTACTTTGGTTTCCATAAAGGCACTTTCCAGATGTGCAGGGACACGGGCAATGATTACGCTATGTTTCCTATGGGTGAACAGTCACATCTGAGAGTACTGGTTCTACTAGACGTGAAAAGGTTGATCCTCCAATACTTGAACCTGTCATGCAAGTAATGCAATACCCAATGCAAAATATATTTCACAATGAAAATACAGAAATATCCTATACCTTTGGGAGAAGTACAGGAAATGTGCAAAGAAAGTATGTTATGCTGTGGCATAGCAACTTAAAGTCAAAATCGCCTTTTACTATGGTGATGACAGAATCATAAATCAAACTCTGGACAAAAAATGTATTTTCCAAATCAAGCACATAAGTAACATCTTCAAACATGTCATATTTGAAGATCAAAACATTTTAACTATTTTTTTCTGCCAAATTACAAGTGAAGATAAAAATTAAAGGTTAAATCAGCCCACTGTTTATGTTAACAATTTTCTACCCAACCATGCCTCTTTCCAGATGAGTTAGTAGCCTTTCTTGCCAGACCTATATGGATAGAACACCAAAAATGAAAAGGACTTACCATCTGCATTCTGGTTTGTAGACTCCACAGATCTACAAGATAGAACTGTCATATGCAGGTTTTGTAGAAGCACTTGCTTTATTACTCTTCTGCATACTACTCCTCTGCTTATTACAGATGACTGTAGTTCCCAAGAGGCCTCTGCGAAGCACATGAGGGCAATGAGGTCCTGAAGGAATATCAGCGAAACCTTTAAAAGACATGGATTGCAACAAGATCATGCATTAGATACAGTTTTGCACAATAAACCACTTAACAATGGACTGTTTTACTGGCAATAGCTTTACTGCAAGAACTTACTCTTCATGCTACAATATTTTTGTAGCTCATGCTTGAGCACGGTCAGCTTCAAAGCAATACTTAATAGCTTTGAGATAAACTCCTCAAGTAAGCAGGCAATGGCTGCTGTTTCTGCCAGGACACCACACTATAAAGGCAGCTTTAAAGATCTTGTATAGTGTGGTGCTTGGAGCCTGCTGACTAAAATGTCTCTAGAATCACATCATCATGTAAAACTACACTCTGGTCACAATCTAAATAGTGGCACAGATGCAGGAAGATAATTAAGACAGGGAAATAAGTGTGGTAAAGGGCTACAAAGGCATAAAGACTGAACTGAAAGGTGCACTGGCTTCGTTTTTCAAATAGCATCATGCCACTCATGCCCTCATTTTCCACTTCTGCAATGTTTACTGTAGCTTGTGACTCTCTGCTCCCTTTCAGTTGCGGCTGCAGTACTTAAAGGTTAAGACTCAAATGATACTCCATCACCTGTGTATGATTAAGTAAACTTAAAATGAAACCACTATAGAAACTTCACTGTGGCAGAAAGTACAACTCTGCAATAATGCTCATATGTTTTCTTATTTATTAAATACACTGAGAACTGCTCCAGTCACTAACTGTATTGTAGAGATAGTTGCATTGTTGCTTACCAACTTTGATCTTTTCAGTGTTAGACAAAGTGCAAGTCTCAAGAGATGTCAAAGTAGTATATGACCTCCTTTAAATGTCAGCATGAAGGAAAAAGCACAGTCTATACCTGTGTGGGGGTTCATGAACTACAAAACTATAATAATGAGGAACATCAGTAATATAAATTTCTGTTGTGGAACTGCCGCATTGTACCATTAAGACACAACTACATTTACAATGCACTGCATGGACAAAGCATATCTGATGTAAATTACGTGTATTTGTCCAACTGCAATGCCAGTGGAACTGCCTACAGTTCCAGACGTCTGGAAAACTCCTACTCCAAAAGCTGAAAACTGCAGCATCAGCAGCTGATAATCTTCCATCTCACCGTTAATCTTCCATCTTACCGTTTTAAACCTGCAGCTGATGCTCTCACATACTCTATTTCTACCACTTCAGAGAAAATTATGTCCCATTCTCTGGAAGAAATCATACATATCATTTCATAAAGGTGGAACCCCTTCAGAGTTCTCCAGCTACCAATCCACTGACAGAAATTTTAGAGAAATGGCTACATTTCAAATCCTCAATATTCTCATCAAACACAAGCAACCACACAGCATGGTTTTTGATCCCAACACAGTACCACCACCGCTCTCCTTAATTTCACCAAACTCATAAGCCTCAATAAAAACATAGGCAAATTGGTCTCCTCTCTTTTCCTGGAATATGTCCAAGCATTTTATAAAGTCTCTCAAAGACTACCACACAAAATTTCTTCTTTAGGCTTCTCCCAATCATCACTCTTATTGTTCCCACAGCTACCCATCTAAAACACTACAGGCTATAAAATATAAATAAGATTTCTCTCCATTCCAATTAGTCTCTGTTGAGGTCCCTCATGGATCAGTTCTAGGTCCTTAGCTGTTTAATATCTTTATCAATAATTTTCACAGGATCACCAAACACCCTGCTATTGTTCAGTAGCAGGTGATGCTTTCATATGTGCAGCAGTAAATCTATCACAACTGCTTGGAATAACCCAAGAATGCTTTTCTTCCACAGATTCTTGGCTACAAAATTCTCTGGGTTGGGAGGGTGGCCTAATAGTTAAAGTGTTTGCCTTACAAACACAAGGTGCAGGGTTTGAATCTCACAAGGGATAATTGGCTAGGCTTAAAATAGCTCGCAAGGGCAGTTAGCTTAGTTCTAACCTAACCTATTTGCTGTTAAATGCAAAGAAAACCAAACTACTTCTTTTTACACATAAGCAAATATTAGCACAGAAACAATCTTTCAACATTACTCGCAACAAACAATACCATAATAGAAATAGCAACCCATGTAAAATTACTTGGAGTCACGATAAATGAAAATCTAAAATATGACCAACACATTACACAAGCCACCAAAAACCTTAAAAACTTGTACTTCTCAACGAGCCAAACCCTTCCTCACGGACTCTGCTGAAATTCTATAACATCATCCTACCTCTTCCCATCACTTCTTCATGCATCTCCCATTCTTTTACCTGTACATGCTACCCCCCAAATAAATAAAAATAAACCGGTCGCTACAACAAAATATCAAAATTTACAACCAAACTACCAAACAGAACATATCGCTGTCTGATGTTAAATGAACTAAACTCGCTCAAATTTCCTACACAGCCCACAAAGTGATACACAAACCAAACTGCCTATCACCACGGAATATCCTTCAGCAGTACTTTTCACTATAAAATCTGTGTTCACGTAACATTCCAATTGATCACTAGTAAATCTTACAATAGTGCGTGACTCTTTATTCAACTTTTGCTACCAAACTCTGGAACTACATCCTTCTAAAAATAGACAATCCATTGAGCTTTAAACACAACCTAAAGCAACACCTGAATGCTTCCTGACTATACTTATGTTCTCACCCAGGTTAACATTTTCATATCATTTGCCTCCATCCTTTCTCATATCATAAAGAGGTATTTCTTATTTTCATCTCAAAAATGATTTCTCCAATTAGCATCCTACCATTTACTCTCACTTCCTGCTATATTACCTCTAACTTCCTTACTCTCCTTCTTCTAAGTATTTTACTACCTTTAATTTTACCTCTTCTAATTTCCCCTTCACCTTTTTCTTATCCTTCTAAGCTTAACTATACTTTTCTTATGTCTACTCCTCTTCTATTTTTAGTTTAATTCTATATGCATACATTTTATAATAGTCATAAAATTTGCATGTCAATTTCCTTTTGCATTGTTAAATACATTGCAATGTAATAGCGGTTTCTAATCTTGAATTATTAAAAAAGGGTTATAGCCCAGTCAGACGATCCCAGTAAACAAAGGCAATAAATATAATCATCCAGGTGTACTTTATAAAGTGGCATGGAACACAGATGAAATAGAAAGTTAGGAATGAGTTTTCCTAAATCAGATCTGTTGCTTTCAAAGAGCACCAATACAGATACAGGCTCCATGTCTAAGGCTGTATGTTAAAAAGGGGAACACACTCCTTGTATTGTGTTGGTGGGCTTCTTATTGATGGCACAGGGTTTTTTTTTTTTTTTTTTTTTTTTTTTTGCAGATGAGGCATAACATCAAAAAGTTTTTCTATGGAGATACCAGGACCAGTAAATGCTTTAGGGTTTTATGTGTAATACAGTCGCCTCACAGTAAGACGCTGCCCAGTTCAATTCTCAGCTAGAGCGTCTTCTGCGTGCAGACATGCATAAATGGGCGTATCTTCGTTGAAAGTTGTGCGTCAGGCCTGGCAAGCCGATACGTAAAAATCAACTGCCAATCATTAGGGGACCGGAGCTCCGCTGTGGCGACCCCTAACCAGAAAAAGCCGAAAGACACAAGACAGGTTTCACACTTAAAGCAGGCCTACAAACCTTCCATGCCAGTTTGATGGGGTAGTTCATAAGTCTTGAGCATGATCACTGCAGAACCAGCTCAGTGTTATTCTTTCAGGTTTATCCTTTCTGGGAAATGCAAGTTCTTAACCCTGCAATTTATACACAAAGTCTGTAATAGTGGAAGTCACCATTAACACAGTGAAACATGTATATTACAATTTTTACTGCAGTGTTACTATTTTTGTTATTTTACAAAAGAACCTGCAAGTTTTGTGTCACAAAAATAAATAAAGCATGGTCAGCTTATTATATGGTGAAACTTTCTGGCATTGTTTTTAAAATGATTAGTGGTAAAGAAAAGGTAAAAATAAAGGACAGAGTAGTATTCAGAATGGCAGACACTGTTTACAATTAGTAATATTTTCCTTGCCAAGACAAAATACAATAACAATGCCTAAATTACTACATAATGTTTGCAAAATATAAATCAGCTTGCTACATTGTAAGGTAACGTTTTTGTACAAACAGGTGAGTTCTAATGGTTTAATAAATCAGTTTAATTTTCAACACACATTTGGTTCAAAGTAATTTGAGATGAGCCACAGCACTCAGCATCAGTTCCTTGCACTTATTAAATATAACAATGGTGGAATAACTAAAAATTCATTTTAACCTCAAGATTTTTTTTATTCATATTGTAGTAAGAAATGACAATCAAATGCAAACAAAGTTCTCATCCTAGAGCTGCCAAGAGGCACTTGTGCGGTATTAATTCATTTAAATGAAGTAAAGCTAATAATTTACTGTAAAAATGAGACAAGATAGGAAAAACAAGGACACTTTAGGAATCTCTGCAGATTTTATAGTAAATCATTTCATGCAGCATAACTCTGAATACTAGCCACAAAAAGAAAAACTAGCTGACGGAAAGTCATGCATGTCTTGGAGTGAATTAATCATACAGCGCTCCCACTACAAATCCCTCTACAATTAACATATGCTGTCATCAATGCCTGCTACATGAAGGAGATGGTAAACTCCAGACTATGGCTCAGATGACTAGAGATCAATCAGCAGCTCAAGGTGCACGAGAGGATGGGAATGAGCAACCGATGCAGTCTCATTTATCCTGGGGTAGGGTGGACAGTCCAGCCCACTGCAATGCTGACAAATCCTAAAGAAGAGAAGCATGGCATACAGAATATGGATCATGACATGCACTTGGTTCTTTTGGGCCACTTGCAGCAGCTTTCATGGGGGATGGGCAAGAAACGTGCATGCTCAGACAGGAAGGGAGAGCAGGCCCTAATATATGTTGTTGTGTCTTTCGGCTTTTCCCAGTTAGGGGTCGCCACAGAGGAACTCCGGACCGCTAATGATTGGCAGCACATTTTTACGTGTCGAGTTGCTGGCCCTGACACACAACCTTCAACGAAGGTACGCCCATTCACGCATGTCTCCACACAGAAGACGCTCTAGCTGAGAATCAAACAGGATGTCTTACTGTGAGGCGACAACACTACTGCAGCACCACCACCGCAGCTTGCAAAATAATGCCACGAATGTTTGCAAGTAAACCATCTGAGGTCTTCAAATTACACCAAGGTTTGTACA
This sequence comes from Protopterus annectens, assembly GCF_019279795.1. NCBI lineage: Eukaryota > Metazoa > Chordata > Ceratodontiformes > Protopteridae > Protopterus > Protopterus annectens. The sequence goes on along the minus strand of NC_056738.1, from coordinate 389,638,423 downwards.
TTTCAGGTATTTGCTCCATTCTTCTGCTATCTAATTTTACCCAGTTTTTCAAAAAACAAAGTCATTTTGCTTACATAATACTAATACACCTGAATAAAGCAAGTGCCTAAATACAAAAAACTATTTTCCGTTACGGCAATGATATAATGCATCTGACCTACTAAAGCAGCTTTAATAGATGCAGAGCAAAATTAAAGAAAGAAATAAAATAAAAACGATAAGATTTCATAAATAAACTGCTGCACGGTAAAGGTGCACTTCTATGTACATGATAATAATTGAGACAACGAATGCAAACGCTTCCCTCCTCTTCACACAGCAATGACAGACTGATCAAGTTATTTGACTTGTACTAGGGCTAAAATGTCAGTGTCACTAGTCGATACTTAAAATGAGAAAATACATATGATCTCACACTTACTCGTGTTAAACTCCCACTTAAGGCCCATCTTGCAGAAACGCACTACCCAAGAAAACAAGTGCACGTCTATTCGTACTGATAAACCTACTTGCTCCAAAGTCCAGTGCAAGTAGATTCAGTTAAACATAAGTATGATTTAACTTGATACGCTTCTTTGAAAGGGGATTAGACACTTGGTTTAAGGTTCTAATTTTATTTAATTTTTAGTATGCATATATAGCCGTTTGGACTGAGATTGGTCCTCCGATGTATCTTAAGTATTAATGTTCTGCATGTGTGACCTGCTGTTTAAATTAAGGACAAATGAAAACTAAGCTAAAGTAACCACTATTTCCAAATAAGCAACTATCATCCAAGATTAAACACACCATGCTCGGCCTGCTTAACAATTATAACAATGAATCAGCTTTTTTAAAACAAAACAGGGTTTTACTCAACAGCAGCATGTTGTTCACTGTACAGGAAATTGTTTTTTTTTTTTGTTTTTTTTTTTTGGTAAAATTCTATCCCCTTTCAAAATTATTCAGTTACAGAAATGCCTTTCTTTACAAAGCTTGATGCAGAGTCAACCAGAATCCAGATCAGTTAAGTAACACATTCATCAAACGTTATTGGAAGGTGCTATAAGAGGGAAACTATACAACAGACAGTACCCATATTGAAACTAATACTCTACATGGATATATTCCTCCCACATATTTAAAGCTATGATTTTGAGTAAGGTAAATTATAGACAGTGAGTGACTCACCCATCTTTTCTCCTCCGTGGCCAGCTGTCAAGTGACCCACAGATGAAAACAAATTATGTTCAAAACAGGGATTACACTCAGACATACCAAAAGTGAACTGCATGGTAATTAACCCTTTCATGTTAAAGATCATCAGTAAGCCATTGTAAAATAAGCAAACATAAGAGTCCCCATTATTCTGCTAAAATAACCTTCTCCAAGACTACACGTGGGCTCTTCAAAGGTGGAATTCCCTGCAGTCAAGCATAAACTGCAGCATATGCTACAATCAAATGACTCATCCATTCCTCACACCTCTGTATTCATCTGCCAGATAAATTAAATATAAAAAAATTCATCTTCATGCAGACAGCAGATGAATATTCAAGTGCATAGAAGGGTGCCTTAACGTCAGCTCTCACATTGTGAAAAAAGAAACTAAAAGTCAAAGGCCAGAACTCTGTCACTTTTAGTAAATTCAATAACTGGCTAGTTAGTACACTGCCTGGATGCCAGCAAAGAAGAAACTAAAACAGCGGGAAAGAAAATCAACTAGAAAAAGTGAAGAGAAAACACTGATATCAACCGATTGATTGTGTGTATTCAATGATGGAACTGGTTGTCATAACGTAGCAGCTTTGACAAACACTATGAGATATAAGAGAGACATGATTGGCTATTTTTTGGCTTTTTATTGAGTACCAGAACATCTTGACTGGTTTATTTAACAGTTTTAATTCAGAAATTTTTTTCATCGGTTCAAGTATCATCATGGCTGGTTTTCTTTACATCGTAATGGCTGATAATTGTATATGCAAGATTTCACTGCATTTTAGAAGAACAAGCCACATTTATTCATACCCTCACAACCATACATATCATACATATTTAGGATTCTTGTATTGGTCAAAAGGATGTTTCTAATGGTTTTACTGGCAAAAGTAGAAGTTAAAAGATGTAACTGCTGTAGTGAAGAGACCAAGATTCACAAATCCAGAACATAGAACAAAAAGCGAAATTGGTCTCACCACGATGTGGTTTAAAAAATTCCTCCTAACTCCGTAGTAGCAGAAAAATAAAACTTTTATTCCATATGACAAGACTAAATGATAAGCGCTTTCGCGTAGGTGAGACTACGCTTCATCAGATAATATTTTAATTTAAAACCTTTTCTTTTATACTAAAATTGGCGGGAAACTTGGCTAATTAAATCACTACTCTATTAATTAATTAAAACAAACAAATCCTATTATAACATTTCAGCGCACAATCATTAAATAACATATATAAAAAAGTTTTATGACACTCTATAGTCTACTAATCAGAAAAATAGATTCTTATATATACAACTACTACATTTAAAATTTTCCTGTGGAAACAATTTTTTTTAAAAAACACAAGATTGGATGACAGTTTATGAATAAAACTTGCAACCTCAGAAAAATTTTTTTGAACACCTGGCTCACCATAAGTGTTAATAAATATTCCACTAAATTCTAACATATATAAAGTTTATATGTAATAAAATTATATAAATATATATTACTTTTAATATTTACTTTTTTACTGGCAACTTAGAATATACACCATGAGGTTTGTTAAGTCCAAGTTAACAGAGGGTGGTTTTTCAAAGTTTTTCTTACTGAAAAGAAGGGTTTACTGAAAGACAATTTATAGTTGTTTATGTTCATTATTATTTATACACGGGATTTTTTATTTTTGTGGGCTGTATGTCTTTTAAATGTGATGATTAGTTTACTTTTTATATGCAATGGCAATGATGAACATTGTGTGTTACAAATGATTTACAACTGGTCAAAGCTCTGTTTTTTATAGGATGGTTGAAAAAACATTGTGCAAAGCTTTCATTGGTTGAATATCCACTTATAATGTTCTTGATTGGTTTTCCCATATGGCGGAATACGTTGAATATTATGGGTGAAGAATTAACCAGGATTGGTTACCTTTTAAAGGTTTCTTATTTGATTAATAATTACACCTAGTAACTTTTGGATTGGTTATAACAGTTGGGGGGGGGGGTGTCATGGAATGGCTTTTTATTAGTGGTAATTTCTAAACAGTTTGATTAAGGGCTCTGATTGATGTTGAATGATGAAAATGGCTAGCCGAATTTTAAACTACAATAAAGTATCATTGTGAGCTCGGACATTCCGGTTGTTTTTTCAATATTATTTACTTTATTTATGTATCAGTTCTTGAGTCTCATTTGTTTCATTTTTGAACATGTACAGAAGGGTGATTTATCTTCAGCTCTCCCATAACCTCAGGTTATGGGGGTGTCCTGGACTGTGTTTTAATGAAAATCCTCAAACAAAAAACAAAATCTTGTAAAATGTGAGAAAGCTTCCAATGTTTATGACAAGAAAAGTGTATGAAGGATTAACCTGCCAAACATCAGTGGATGCATGTTTTACAAAAGCTGGAAAAAAGCTGTATGATACAATTTGTGAAAATAATCAGCTGTCCAGACCCCCTCAGTTTATAAATTTTTGTCTATACCACATAGCCCTCCTTTTCAGCAAAGTGCTTGCAAAGATGCAGTGGTCGCCAAGGTCCTATGGTTCAAAGTTGGTGCTTGAACCCAGATGAACAGTTACTACATATATCCAGGTAATAATTTTTCATTTATTTATTTAGACAACAGCTTAGGTTTAGTCTGCTTTGGTATAATGTGGAATAATTCCAAGTTGTCCACAATATTCTGATTACTTAATATCAGACTTGTCCCCTGTGGCCTGTTGAATTCAACAATCACCAGAACATCCTGCTTCTGCAGGAAATGTAGTAAAGCTTCAAAGAAAACACTGAAGTTTATTGAGGCTGCACTGATGAATAACACAATGGCAATAAGTTTTCAGAAGGCCAGTTTGTAAACTAAAAGCAGAAAAAAGTCCAGCTACAAGAAATTGCAACAAATCCACTCTAGTAACAGCAATAGCAGTAGAAAATGCCATCACCATGTTCTTTAGGACAACAGTTTTAATTTTCCAAACATTAAGGCAAAATCCATTTAGTAAGATGCCAGTAACAGTGCAAAGGTTTAGTACAAAGCACATCATTTATAAATGAATTTTTGCCTCAGTCTATCACTGAACAGCAGTCCCATGTACGAATACCACAAATTAAAAAAGGCTACAAAAATTCCATTTTCTTAACGAGCCTTCCATTCAATAATCATGTAAACTGACTGTACATTTAATACGAAACCTGCAAGAGACATCTTGTGGCCAAAGTTGGAAAGAACTCTCAAATAAGCATACAATTATAATATTCATTACAAAAGTTAATTTAATTCCTGGGAAAACAGTCCACTAAACTTACCCGATCTCAGTTTTTCTTTAAAAAACAATCTATTTTGCTAACCTAATATATTTTGCCCACAGCTTACTATATTATCAAAACAAATAAATGATAATTTTTCTGCCTGGTTCCAAGTCAAAGAGGGATGGGGCACTTACAGTGGCTCAGACTAATGAGTATCAATTAGCAGTCCTGGTACTGGAGGTGCCAGGCAAGGAGGAGAGAGTGAAGGGGTATTTCACCTCTCTTAGGGAGTGGGCTGGGGAGAGTATTGAGTGCTTCACCAAGCACATAGGAAAATGATTTTTCTAGTAAAGACCAAAGAAACTACTTCCCATTCTAGATGGAAAGGGCAAGAGCTGCTTGCTCGCAACATCCCATGTAGAAGTAAAGGGCAACCAGTGAGGTCAGTCCCTTGTACATCCTCTTTCAGCTCTGTAAGCCGGCCATTTGCAGGGAATGTAGGGCTTAAGTGAACACACTCAAACCACTCCTGATGACTGTCAGAATAGTCACCTCCTGGTGGGCAGGCACCAGTGACAGGAGACAAATGGGCAGGCTAGTCATGAGGGGACTGATGGTCAACAGGCAGCTAGGACAAAGAATAATAAAAAAAAAAAAAAAATCTTGTTAAACCAAACGTAATTAAATAGTGCATTAGTAACTCATTTGCATTAACTGTAAGTCATATGTTCAGATATCCCAAATTTGAACATTCAAGACTATAGTTTATTTAATTTTTTTTTTTTTATTTTGACATTTGTTGACCGGGTTAGTCCATCTGGGCGATGCCCTTTTTCAGTGGAGGCCCAAGGAGAAAAACTCCAAAAGATACAAACATAATATAATATGACAAAATAAATTAAGTATGACCGTAAACTCATACAATTAAATCCCATACATTATCTCAATACAATTACTTGGATATATAGCATGAAGCAAGTTCAGGATAAGATGCAACATCACTTCAGGGCAATAGAGTCTAAAGTATAACCTATTTGTTTTTGGGAAAAAGCATAGGATTAAAATAGAGAGTTAGGTAACAGACGGAGAGGAAAAGAATAAGAGGAAGGAGGGGTTAGTTGTAGCAGAGGAGAGAGGTAGTTTAAGTTGGGTTGGGGCAAGAGCAAGTCCAAGGGTTTAATAGGTCGTCAATTTAATGTTTTTTTTTTTTTTTTTTTGAAAGTTAGTATTACAAATCATTCTTAAAAATAGTTCTGCATATCTCACACTGCATATACAAGGGACCAGGTAAAACATTCATCCGCTAGTGAAATAAATTAATTCACAAGTCTCATAGCTCTTCAAATTATTAATAGAAGAAAATGTTTGACTTTTCAATATATACACACATATATATTATATATATATATATATATATATATATATATATATATATATACACACACACACACACACACAATATCCACAGGGACAGCTGCATGGTGGTCATTGTCCAGATAATCTAACTTATTTTAAAGTAACAGATGTAGATCTTTTATAATGACACAAATATATCATGGCTTTTCCTTTCCTGTAAATGTATCAGCACTGTGATGGTAAAAATGTGTCTATTGCCCTGCAATCTTGCAATATATGCCAATGTTTTGATATAATATCCTTAATTTTACATGTATTTGTTACAAAAGTAGTAACTATCCTTAAAACTAAATTCAGGATTAGACATCTGTTTCCTACACACAAACAGGCTATTCTTACCTAATTTTGCAAAATTACATGGTTGTGACAGGATTATGCTCAAATCGATGAGCTAAATCTTGATGTTTCAAAAACTTGTTACATGTAAAGCATATTCTTCTGATCCATCAAAACTGAGATTTTGGTAAATTATTATAAATGTGATGGGAATGGCAACTCATGGCCTGTGACAGAATTTTTACTAAATGGTTTTCTAAATAAGGTAGTTATTTCTAATCTAAGATCCCTGTAACTTAAACATCTAGGAAATGAGCTGTAAATAACTGATAGTTGACTAGACTGTATGCCCCATCTAGTCACATTCAACAAGCCAACAAAACCCAACAGTTTTGTAATATTCACCTTTCATACTAGCTAACAATCATCTAGTCTGTAGAATAATCCCAAGTCTGAAATACAGTGAAACACAGGGGTGGTTCAGAGGGTGTTAGAGATGGCACATACATGCAGAATAGTAGCAAGGGTGGGGCAAAGGTGGGAGCTGCCCTGGGAACAAGGTGTTAGGGGGCACTAGAGACGACCTGATAAAAGAGCAATAAAAACAAAATACTTCTTTCTTTCAATGGCTAGGCGATGATGTTTTCTGAAAACATTCAAGTGTTTTCCCAATCTGGGACAGCAATATACAGGCAGTACCATGCATCTTAGCATGGATAATCGTCTTTTTGGGTTAACCCAAGTCTGTGAGTGTGGCTGTCACTATGGGACAACTGTTCCTATTATGAGAGTAAAACTGCAATATTTGAAGATGTACATAGCTTTGAGGGTCAGTATTAAGTTAACAGGTTTGAGGGGTTTACTGGGGGGGGGGGGGTTTCAAGGGCTTTCAATTAAAAAAAAAAAAAAAAAAGATATGTATTCTTCATTTTCAGTCTTCCTCAACAAGTGAGTTCGGATCCGACCTTTGGATCTGTCTCAGCTGCTTTATTACAGCTCGTGGATACTGGAAACTCTCAAGCTCCTCCCTTACCAATAATGCTCTATTACCCTACCATACCTCAGATCTTGTTCGCTAGTCTTATAGTTTCATAGAAAATTAGAAACAGTTCTACGATGAGAAGCCAATATCTGGAGCTCAAAGGCAGAAAACACTGGTTCCCTTATCTTCTAATTCTTCCAGAAGTCACAAATCAACTGGTAGGGGATTGCAGGGAGGAGAGTTGAAGAATGAAAATGTACAACACAGATGAAACATTATGGTGAGTACATAACTTCTGTATCTGATGTCAATTTTCATTCTTTCCTCAACAAGTAAGACAGGGTCCCCAGCTACCTGAATCCTGGGAGGATTCTAAGGAAGGATATTCCTGAGTGGAAGAACTGTTGGGCCCGAAGGCTGCTCTTCCTCTCGAGACCCAATCCAATTTGAAATGAGTAATAAAGGTATGAGAATTAGCCCAAGTTGCAGTTGCACAGATATCGTTCAAGGAAGAGCTCGATAAAACTACTGATGATGTTGCCATGGACCTGGTTGAATGGGCTCTTAAAGGTTTTTACAGAGACAACCCCCAATTTACTATAGACAAAGGAAATGCAATCCGTTAACCATTTGGCTAAAGTCACTTTTGTAAATGGCTTACCCAATTTCGATTCTAATTTACTTGGAACGATTTTATTTGGATTATATATATTTTTAAGCAAATAGTTTTTATGATATCATTTCTGATTTTTGTCAGTAGGTTTTGTTAGTAGGTTATTATATATGCATAGGAGACCTTCATGTAATGAAAGAGCACGTTATTCTTCGTTTCGTTTTGTTGCAATTTTTTTGTTACCAGATTCTATGATGGAAGATCTAGGCTGCTATGCACAATTATCATAATTGCTTTTAGCTAGGATTGATTGTCCTTAATTAAATGATTAAGTGAACATGATGATGGTATTTAAATACTGAGATTTGAATGGTAAAGTGAAATCTGAGGAAGCGTGCTATGATAGCACGTGAAAGCGCTTATTCAAATAAAGTCTGGATTTTATGTACTATTTCGTGGTGGTCTTATCCAGTTTTATCCTATTACCAATTTCGATTCCACAAAAGAAATAACTGATCTCTTTTTCTGGAATGCTTTGTTCTATGCAAATAAAAACATAATTGTAAACATCCAACAAATGTAACGTGTGTTCTCCTTTGTTCATGAAATTTGGAAAGAAAAATGGAAGATTAATAGATTGATTGATGTTGAATTCTGACACCAACTTAGAAAATTAAATAAATAGATTTATAAGATAATGCTTGAATTTCAGAGAGACTTCGAGCAAAGGTTAAAGCTACCAAAAATATAGTTTTCCAAGTTAAAATATTTAGTTCACACTTTGCTGAAGGTTCAAATGGAGATGGAGTTAAAGCTTGTAAAACTAAATTAAAATCACATGGGGTCTAAGAAGAAAAGTTCCCCTTACAAAGTTTTGAAGAAGCGTTCTGAAGAAGCTAAGGTGGAATTGTTAACTCCTATATAAAAATTAGAAATGGCAGCTAATTGTACTTTTAACAATTGAGGAGCTAGCCCTTCATTAAAAATTGTAGCCAAAGTGAAGAACTTTATGTACTGCTGCCGAAAAAGGGGTCAGTGTGTTTCTGTTGTGCCCACAAAAAAAATCTTTTCCATTCCCTTCTGCAAATCTTCCTAGTGAAAGTTTTATCGGAAGATAAAAGAATGAAGGACAGGTGAGGAGAGCCTGGATTCTTCAGCTATCAATGGAAATGGAGAAACCATGCAGTCAGCTTTAGGCCTACAATGTCTGGGTGAAACATGTCCATCTGTTGGGTGAGACAGGAGGTCTGGAATTGGATCCAGAATCCATGGTGACAAACTAGATGATGCCAAAGAAAGGAGAACCAAATCTGACAAGGTCAATAAGGGGCAACGAGGATGACTGTGTTCTTCAAATGAGATACTTTCTGGAAAAACTTGAGGAATACAGAGGTTGGGGTAAGCATAGAGGAGACCGTGGGGGCCAATCATGGAGGAGTTCATCTCTCAGTGATTCCCCCGGCAGGGGGGGGGGGGGGCAGGACAAAGAACCTGCTGCACGTGTCATTAAGGGAAGATGTAAAGAGGTCGCAGCAAGGTTGGCCCCCCATTGGTGGAATTATATCTATTCCACAACTTTCATGTTGAGACACCACTCATGAGGCAATAAAATGGAGCTGCTCAATTTGTCTGCTATCGCACTGGATTTCCCCAGGAATGTGCGTTGGTACTAGAAATTGATTGGATGAGATTGCCCATTGACACACTGACAGCTTTTCAACACGGGGGGAGATGCGTTTCCTCCTTGTTTGCTGATGTACCATATGTGACAAAGGGAGATACTGCCAGCACAGCTATGTGAAATTTTTTAAATTATATGTCATTTGTGAATATCAACGTGATTTATATAAGAGGCTTGTGTTACGTCATGTGTCTATCAAACTGGTCTGTACCAAGTAGTGAGCTTAAAAATGTATCCACAGTGTGATAATGTTATCAAAAATATACATTCCATATATAGTAATAATTAATCAATTTAATAAAATTACATCAATTTAAAACTTTTTCATTACAAAAGAAACTTTCTAAAACACATCCCCTTTCACCAATATAAAGAAGGTGTTTTAGAAAATGTAAAAGCTGAGAATGTTGTCTGTTTCAAAAATAGGTTGCTGCATAAAGAAACTGCTTTTATTTTAAAATATAATACGATGACATCTGCTGGTTTAAGTCAGGAATGCAACTGGAAGTTTCTTTTGTAATGAAAAAGTTTTAAATTGATGTAATTTTATTGAATAATTGATTAATTGTTATTACTATATATGGAGTGTATATTTTTGTTATTATCAGCTGTGCCAGTGGGGAGTCTTACTGGGGATCTGGAGATAGGAGAAACCAGCCCCAGACTGACTGTGGTCTCAGTGTGCTCTTAAGCTTACACTTTATGCAGAGAGCTGCATCTGGTAATACTGTGTGTGTACTTGCTATCCTCTCAATGTATGTCCGCTACTGTTGCCAGTGGTGAGGACTGAGGCTCCTTGATTACTTGCCCAGTGGTGGGGCGTTGCACCATACCACCGACATAGTGCCCATTTGAATTGCAACAGTCCTGGAAGGGAGAGTGTCTGGTAAAGCCTGCAATGTTAGGAGTACTGTTATTATTTCCAAGACACTGATATGCATGTTGGCCTCTTCAGGGGACCAGGTGCCTTGGACTATCTTTCCCAAGAAATGTCCTCCCACCCAATTTTGGTAGCATGTGTTTTCACTATGGCTTTGGGGTGAAGATGAATGAAGGGATAACCTGGTAATATCCGATCTGAGTGAATCCACCACAAGAGGTACTTTTTGCATGCTTGAGTTATTCTGATCTGGGTGGACACAGGTTGGTGCAAAATGGACCACTCAGTTGCTAGGGTCCACTGAAGAATTATCATATTGTACCTTGCTAATGGAACCAGAACTATCATAGTGGACACGGACTCCAAGGCTTATAGAATCAAGCAAGCTGACAGAGAAGAATTATGAATTATCTTTTTGACTTAAAATCAAATAGTTTGTACCCTTGGGAAGGGAGGCTGTCACTGATATGATGTTGAACAAGGCCACTATGAACTGTAATGTCTGAGATGGTTCTAGCTGACATTTGCTGTTATTGATGGTAATTGTTAGATGACAGCAAAGCTGGACTACATACTCTCTTGCTTTTATCAGATGATGCCTGGTAAGTACGGCAACACACATAATCCCTGCAGTCTCAAATGAGATGATACTACTGCCTTGCATTTGGTGAACACCATGAAGGCTGTGGTGAGGCCAAAGGGCAGGGCTCTGAATTGGTGATGACTGGCTCCCAAGCCAGAAGCATAGATATCTCCTGGGTTGTCTGTTCATTTTTATGTGATAGTACACATTCTGAAGATTGATTGAGCACATCCAGTCATCCTTATGCAGGAAAGATAAAATTAACTGAACAGTGAACCATCCAGATCTTTGTATACTGAACTGATTTGTTCAGATTGCCGAGTTCCGAAATTGGTCTCCAGTCCAGTTTTCTTTGCCACTAAAAGAATCTTGCGTTCCAGACTCTTTCTGGTCTTGGGGGGGGGGTCTCTTGGATGACTCTTATAGCAGCTTTTTTTTATTTCTAGAACTGCTGCATTATTCTGACTGGGTGGAGCATCAGGAATTTTGTTTAGTGTTGAAGGGGAAGGTAGCAAAGAGATTATTATATAACTTCTGGAAATAATCCTCTGCACCTATGTACCTTTGGTAATGCCTAGCCAGGCTCTCTGGTGCAGGGGTAGATTACCCCAATTGTCTCCAGAGGTGGACAATCAGGCCTCCCTTTCAGGAACACTGGTAGGGTCCGTCAGAGAAAGAAACTCTGAACCCCTGGTTCTGCAGGCCTCTTCTGCTGCGCAGGTGGCAGATCCCCCCTCTGTCCCTGGGGGAACTATCTCTATGTGGATCATGGAAAAGACCCTGGGACTTTCTGAACTACATTTTTCAACCACCTTATTGATTCCTATAGAAGATTCTTAGAGGAGTCGAAAAACATATACCCACTGCAGACAGGGTCTTACTATCTTGCTCAAACCTGGTCTTAAAAAAAGCAATATAACACCAAGAAGTTTTTTTTTTAAATAGGAAAGAAAGAAAAGAGAACAATTACCAACAATGATAAGAAAATTACCATAAGGGTAAAGTGGAGAAAGTACCAACAATGGTAATTACACTAGGAAGAAAGTGTAGGATATGGGAGGAATAAATGCGCTATATAGAAAAAAGGGATAAAGATAGTGAAAAAAAAGTCTCTTTACTTATCCAGCCAGAAAACACTAAAGCTCAAGAGTTTAGCAACCACATCTGTATGCAAAAGCATTAAACCTGAGGTATGGTAGGGGATTAAAGCATTATGGGTAAGGGAGGAGCTCAAGAGTTTCCAGTGTCTGTGAGCTGTAAGAAGTGTCTGGTTTGGTTCTGAACCCACTTGTTGAAGAATGAATGGAAACTGACATCATCACATCAGAAAGCTTTGTAAGATGTGACATAGGCTCAAATGGATATAACAAGAAACAACTGTATAAAAGATCAACCTGCCAAACATTAGTGTATGCAAGTAACAAAAAAGCCAGAACTAGATACTTAACAAAAAAGTTGTTACAGATAAAAGGTGGGGAAAATAGCATTTTAACATAATGATGCTTTCTATATTATCTTTAAATGTTAATGGTCTCAAAGATGTATACAAAAAAGAAAAAGTAGTGAACTATATTAAAAAATATAGAGTGCAAATAGCTATGCTACAGGAGACATTTGAAAACCACTGAACAGGTAAATTTAATAAAAAAGAAGTTATGTACTTACCATAATGTTTCATGTTTGTTGTCATTGATCTCGCCTTCCTTCTTGTTGGTTGGGTTCGGAGCCGACCCTCGGCTCTGTCTCCGCCATATTCTAAAGCTCGAGAGCTTCCATTGGCTCGAGGCTAACCCCTATTCCATCATGCCTAGCGCTAGTTTCCCAGTGGGTGTGATTTGTTAAATGACTCTGATGAAGCCAGTTGTACTGGAGAAAGCGCTCAGTCAGTGTGAACTATTGGATTAAACTGCATCTAATTTTATTCCTGGTCTGTGCCTTATTGTTGGATTCTGCCTGTCTTGTGGTCGATGGTATCAATTTTATGTTGTTTTCGTGGGTTCCTGCCTTGGAGCTGACTGTATTTCTGATGTTCTTCATTCCACATTGCTGCAGTCCTAACTATTGGGTAGTCCGCTGTCCAGTCGGCCCGAATACCAAAGTATATGGCTGACGTCGGTCAGGGCGCATTAGACTGACGTCAGTACGTCAGGGTACTAATGTGCATGACCGACGTCATATCCTCAGTCTTTTTTGCTGCATGGTCCGATGCAGAAGCAATTTTGCGAGTGCAGGTTGGCGTTCTGAAAGTTTCTGAAGTCAGAGTTTCAGACCGAATCAAAGTTGGCTAAGTACCCCGTTGGGGAATATTTTGGTTTTTTCTTGCCTCAGTATTTAACCAGATGTCAGAAAAAGTGAATAACTGTATTTCTTGTGGGAAACAGATACCTCATAGGGATTACCATACTTTGTGTATACCTTGTTTAGGGCCTGAGCACGACGTTATTGGTTGCCGCTCTTGTGCTAGATTTAACAAACGCACTATTAAGAGAAGGTTAGACTGTGCCAGGTTAGTTTTTGGGAAGCGTTGTAATTATAAAATGCCGTCGGATGCTCCGATGCCGCTTGACCAAAAGCGCAAGGACAAAGCAGCAAAGCCTAGAGTGGAAGAACCGACAGTCCCTGATGTCGGTTCTTTAGAAAACTCAGTGGAGCGGAGGTTATGCCAGGTGTTTCTTTGGAGTCTCAGGAGAGACTTTACTGTTACAGGATGTATCCTCTCAGGAAGTAGGCCAGGCTGAGGGGCTTCTCAGGTGGCTGTTCTTCCCTCTCTTCCGAAGGTGGTTAGAGCCTCCCTTCTGTTTCCAAGGCTTCTTTGAGAGGCAGGCCAAGTTTAGCTTCAGTGGGGTTTCTCCTAGTGCTTCAGGGTCTTTGCCTAAGAAACATATGCTTAAAATGGCAGAGGATTTGATTACTATGATTAGAGGTTCTATGCCCCTCCTGATAAGAGGCCTAGGGTGGAACCTGAGTTTGAGAGTTTCGAGCAATGTTCGAGGCTTCTGAGTCTTGGCTGAAGACTTGCAGGAGTATCCTCCTTATTCTGATTCTGATGTGGATGATTCTACTCCTTCAGCTTCTCCTCCTGAGGATTTTTCATTTTCAGAGACTCTGCATTCCATGAGGGAGCATTTTAAATGGGAAGGTCAAGATTTCTCTGATTCCAGGAAGAGGCTTAGGGAATTCTTGTTTTACCCCAGCATAGGCCTTTAGCTATACCTCCTGTTCTGAATGTGGTGGAAGATGTTTTTGCAGAGGCTTCCCTGAATCCTGATTCTTTGCCTCCTGCCCCAGTTAAACCGGATAGGTACTATAGGGTGCCTGAAGCTCATAAGCATCTTTTAAGAGTCCTAGGGCAGACCGGAAACTGTCTCTCAGGGGCCTAAAGGTGTGAAGGCCTCTGTTGTTAAAAATCCTGTTCCTCCTGATAAAGAGGCAAGGGCTTTGGATAGATGGGGAAAGAAAGTGTATACTTCTTCCACTTTAGCCATGAGGGCGTTGAATTGTCAGTTTCACATGTTAAAATATCAGAATTACCTCCTTTCACAATTGAAATCTAAGGTGGATGCTCTGGCAGAAGGTATTGAGTGTAAAGAGTTGCAGGATTTAGTTCATGTGTCTGAACAGGTGGGTAAACATTCCTTGCAGTGTGGTTTTGATGCTGTGCAGGCCTCCTCGAGGGTGGCTGCCACTGGTTCTGTTCTTCGTAGGCATGCCTGGTTGAGAGATCAGAATTTAGCTGAGCATGTTAAAACAAGGATTTTGGATGCTCCTTTGCAGTCTGATGTGTTGTTTGGTTCGCCTGTGGAAGCAGTTTTAAAGAAAATGGAGGACAAGGCTAAGTCTATGCAAACTGTTAAGGATTTTTGCAGGTGCAGCCTCCAAGTTTAGTAGAAATTGGCCTACTAAGGGATGGACTTATCCTGCTTATGATTCCCAGTCTAGGGGTAGGTCTAGGCGTGGTAGGGGCAGAGCTCAAGGTTCTTTTAGGCCTAGGACAGGAGTTCCCCTGCTCAGACTTCTGGTGAGGGCAGGGGTCAGTCCTTTCGTAAGCAGACCCAATGACCTGCCTTTTCAGCTGCCAGTACATTCTCGCCTGGCAGCACCTTTGGGAGGAAGGCTGTCTCTTTTCAAGGAAAATTGGGATTTAATTACTCAAGACAGATGGGTTCTGGATATCATTCACCACGGTTACAGGTTTTATTTCCATACCTTGCCTCCTTTCAAAGGCATGCCAGACATTCCTCCTCTACAAAGAAAAGAGGCTCACAAGCAAATTTCTCTGTTGCTCCAAATAGGGGCCATTCAGCCAGTTCCTGTGCCAGAAAGGGGCCTAGGATTTTATTCTCGCCTGTTCCTAGTACCGAAGAAGGGGAACACGTGGAGACCAATTTTGGATTTATCCATCCTCAACACTTATCTGGACATTCCCAAGTTCAAAATGTTGACGTTACAACAGCTTTTACCTCTGCTGGGCAAAGATCACTGGATGGTAACTTTAGATCTCAAGGAAGCTTACCTTCATGTGCCTATAAGACTAAGTTGCAGGAAGTATCTGCGTTTTCGAGCTGGAAATTCTCATTATCAGTTCTCTGCATTGCCCTTTGGCTTATCCACTGCCCAGAGTATTCACAAAGGTTCTGGCTCCAGTGATAGCTTACTTCAGGCTAAAAGGAATTCAAATCTATCCTTACTTGGACGACTGCCTGATTCTAGCTCAAGAAAAGGAAGACCTTCTACAGCATTTGGATTATGTCATAGCAGTGCTAAGATGCCTAGGGTATTGTGTGAGCGAAATAAAGTCCAGTCTAGTACCCTCTCAAGACATGTGCTTTCTGGGTGTGAGACTGAATACAGCAGCCCAGATGGCCTTTTTAACCCCGGACAAACAAAAGAATCTTTCCAGTTACTTCCATCAACTATCTCTTCAGTCCGGGCCGACTGCAAGGACAGTCCTTCAAGCCTTAGGGTTCATGGCATCTTGTATTCTGGTGCTTCCCAATGCCAAACTGCATATGAGGAAGCTGCAATGGTATCTCAAAATGTATGGACACAGCACTGCCAGGATTTGGACACTGTCATTCAAATAATACCTTGCATTCAAAAGGAATTTTTGTGGTGGGCTCAGGAATGTCACCTAAACAAGGGACTCTCTGTGACCCGGCCAGAGGCGAGTCAGATTCTAACGACAGATGCCTCAGACATTGCTTGGGAGCTCATCTAAATGGAAAGTGGATACAAGACAAGTGGCCTGCCAGACTACAGCATCTACATATCAACATGAAAGAGATGTTAGCAGTCCAGTTTGCATTAATGGCTTTCAAGGAGTTACTTCTTCCAGGGCAGGTGTTGATTCTAACAGACAACACAACTGTCATGTGGTACATCAACAAACAAGGGGAACACATTCTTACCCATTGTGCAGGCAAGCAATGATTTTATGGGAGACTGCGCTCAGCTTGCAACTAACTCTTCAGGCAAGGTTTCTGCCGGAGCACAGAACTCCTTAGCAGATGTGTTAAGCAGACAAATCATGGATCCCCACGAGTGGAAACTGGATCTTCATGTATTTCAAAATTGACAGTGTCATGGGGAACTCCAGACATAGATCTGTTCGCTTCTCCACTAAACCACCAGCTGCCAAAGTTTTGCACAAAGAGGTTTCATCACACAGCTTGGAAAGTGGATGCTCTTTCTTTCAGTTGGAAAAATCTTCATGTGTATGCTTTTCCACCTCTGCCTCTTCTCCCAAAGGTGCTTCTAAAGGTCAGACAAGACAAGCCAAGGATGATTTTAATAGCTCCAGATTGGCCTCGGCAGCACTGGTACCCATTACTGAGGAGTCTGGTAAGGAAGCCTCCATGGCCTTTACCCTTGATTCCACACCTGTTGTCTCAGAGGGACGGTCACCTGCTCAATGTCAAGCTTCACTCTCTTCATCTAACAGCCTGGCATATTCTGTTTTGAAAGACAGCAGGTCTCAACTTCCTCAACAAGTTTTAAATGTGATTATGGAAGCCAGAAGACCTAGTACAAGGAAAGTGTACGCAGAAAAATGGAAGAGATTTTTATTTTGGAGTGCAGCACACAATTTGGAGATTTCTGAGCCTAATTTGAGTGTGGCTCTTCAATATCTTACTGAGTTATTAGACAAAGGTTTGTCTTTCTCTTCTATTAAGATTCATGCTGCAGCAATTTCAGCTCACTATGATTGTGACCCACCATTGTTTTCGCATCCTTTGTTCAAGCAATTTCTTAGAGGGGCAAAGAATATAAGACCCCCACGTAGAGCTCCTACTCCTGCTTGGGATCTCAATTTTGTGTTGGAGAAACTTACTCTACAACCTTTTGAGCCTGCGGCTACTGCTGAATTGAAATACTTGTCATGGAAGACTGCTTTTTTGTTGGCCATTACTTCTGCAAGAAGGGTTTCTGAGTTGCAGGCCCTTATGGCGGTAGAGCCTTTTTTGATTTTTCATAAGGATAGGGTATCTTTACGTACTAATCCTTCCTTTATGCCTAAGGTGGTTTCTAGTGTGGCTTTAAACCAAACTATTCATTTGCCTACTTTTATGCAGATCCCCAAAATAAAGGGGAAAAGATTTTGCACACTTTAGATGTACACAGGCAATTGCGTTATTATTTGAGCAGGACCAAGGATTTTAGGCAGTCTCAGCAGTTGTTTGTTTCTTTTGCTTTGGGTTCGCAGGGCAAGCCTGTGTCAAAACAAACTATTTCTAGGTGGATTGGGTTTTGCATTGCATTTTGTTATTCCCATCATGGCAAGGAGATTCCAGCTGGGATTAGGCCTCATTCCACTAGGGCTACTGCCACTTCAACAGCATTTCTAAGGGGTGGCAACTAAGGATATTTTGGAGGCAGCTACTTGGAGTTCAGTGCATACTTTCTCTAAGCATTATCACCTTCCTCTCTACTCTAAGTCTAGGGCTGGTTTTGCCACAGCTATTTTGCAAGGCATGTTGTCAGTTCCTGCTTCCTTATGATTTGCCAGCCTCCCTTACCTCTGCTTTGGGATTCTACCCAATAGTTAGGACTGCAGCAATGTGGAATGAAGAACATAGTACAGTTTTGTACCTACCATAAATGTAGATGTTCGAGGATCCACATTGCTGCAGTCCAATTTACCCTCCCTCCTTCCCCTCTGTGTTTAGGGGTGGTTGTGTAGGTGAGGTTATATTCTGGTAATTTTGTATATATTGTACATATTTTTGGTGCAGGTATGTTTGGAGTTTTTGGTTTTGGCCTTATCTTTTCAGGGTCTTCTGACATCTGGGGCAAGAAAAGACTGAGGATATGACGTCGGTCATGCGCATTAGTACCCTGACGTACTGACGTCAGTCTAATGCGCCCTGACCGACGTCAGCCATATACTTTGGTATTCGGGCCGACTGGACAGCGGACTACCCAATAGTTAGGACTGCAGCAATGTGGATCCTCGAACATCTACATTTATGGTAGGTACAAAACTGTACTTTTTGTGTGCTTCGACCCTGTGCCTGGTGGAGCTGACGAGGTGAGACCGGAGAATGGAAACTATTTTGAAAGAGCTTAACGCTGTGATGGGTAAGCTGGTGCAGGCTTACAATGAAGAAAAACGTGGTATTAACAACACACCCACCTACAGTCTTACTGACTCCCAAGTGGAGCTTTATACTATGCACTCGCCCGAAGATATTACACCAGGGCAAAGGACAAACCATGCTAAATCATACAGTGGTGTTGTGGGGAGTGTGAGACCTAAAGAGGGAACGCAAACTATTGGCAACAACGACCATGTTTCTTTAAGTAATACAATCCAGCGACGAGACCTAGATTCCTGGCTTGAGGCCCCGGAGATTGACGCACAGTCTGACGCGAATACTGGGGGACCAAGCAGGTATTCGCACAAGCCAGTTTTAACGCTCAGGGAGCAAATTTTCAACTATGAAAAATTGTGCATTAAATATAGGGCCATACAATTAGACAGTGCATTTTTGAGAAAATCTAAAGAATTACAACAAATACCAAAGGGCCTTCGTGTTTGGAAGCTCCCGATGGGTGTGGACCTTGATTCGGAGGCTTGTCAGGAACTAACGGATCTATTTCAAAAGACAGGTATGGAATTAATCGATATCATTTTACGTAATAATGAAATTAAAATTAAAAGTCTACGTGAGGAGATAACTAAACTTGACTCTAGTATATCTACGGATCTTTTATTTTTTCAACATAAGAAACATTACGAAAGGGTGATCCAGAATATTGATGTTTTCGTTAGCAAAAACATTGCTCGTAAAAACAAAAGCTTGTTAGAGACAGTGTGGAGTACAAAAATAAGACTGCTTATCCTCCGGGGCGCTACAAATCACACCCTGTGACGAGAACAAGTCACAGGATGAATTCGGGTAATTCACGACAAGATATGACTGATAATTTCCAGGTGGAGGAAGTTTATTTTAGATCCACCAGTACCACTTCGCCGGTCAGAGAGGTTACACAGCAAGGGGCCGCAAAATGGCAGGACATTACATCCAAGCCCCAGGAGGAGCGAGGAATCAACAGGAGGACTTTTGAGTAATGAATTGTTTATTGATTTTACTTTATACAATGATATTGAAGCGCTCTATTTTGAGAGTAATAATCATATTAATCTTGACAGTCAAGTTGATATTAGTGCTAATAGTAATGAATATACATTTGTGCAATTTTCAACAAATTTAACAACAACTGATCAAAGTGAAATTATTTGGGACAAGGATGTAAACATGGCAAACAATTTTTTGTTACCTGTAAGTGACTTAGTTGAATTGGATAATACACTTGAAACTGAGGTTACGAAAGACAACAACAGAGGGCAGAGTTTAGTCATGAACAAGGTTTATGTGCCTGACAGTTTAGATATTCACAATGTAAAAATGGATGAAATTCATGAAACGGTAGGAAGGGATTGTGATGAGGGTGAAGAAAGTCACCCTTGTAGTAGGGGTAACGATAGTGAATTAGACAACTTGTTTAGAAACATTTTGGAGACAGCATCTGATATGAAACATGAAATTCTTAAAGAAAAAGGGTTTATCATTTATAACTACACTGATTTAGTGATTAATGAAGTTTATTTTGAACTATTCAGTAGGGGTAATAAATTTGTACCTAACTTTAACATCGATGTCACACAATTACTTGTAAGTTTGAAACTTTATATGAGAAAGTTAAACTTGCAACTGTATTTCAATGCGAGACAGTTAAGGGACATACCTCATGATATTAAACAGGAACCTGGGATACTGAAAAGGAAAAGTACATTCATGCCACCACCCAATTTGGAGCTTAATGCTTTTGAACATTTAGTGGAATATGAATTTAGGAAAATTTGTTCTCAGAAAGCCAAAAGTGAGGACAATTTAACTAATGTTGAGAGAACTTTGCTCAATGAATTGATTGCATCTAAACAATACAGGTTTATGAGACCTGATAAGGGTGGGGGGATGGTCATAATGAGTAATGTTGATTACAGTTGTCAAATGATGAGAATTTTAAGTGAAGAAGAAACATATAGTAGAGTTACAATAAATGAGGTAAATGGAGCTTACCACAAAATTGATCTATATCTACATGATGCTTTGTACCAAGGGACTATTAATGAGATAGAATTTGACTATCTTTCGGTCAAATATCCTAAGATGGCTAGGTTTTTTGGGATACCTAAGGTACACAAAGGAACAGAGCATTTACAATTTCGGCCAATAGTTTCGGCTAAAGGGTCTAAAACCGAACCTTTGGCGGCTTATGTGGACAAACAGTGCAAGAAAGCACTAGTTGACGCAGGTCACATTCTTAAAGACTCCTGGCACTGCCTTGAAAGGTTAAGGGATGTGGAGCTTGTGGATAAGAATTGCCTTAGTTTTTTGACAATTGATGTCATCAACTTATTTTCAGTGATTCCACACCAACAAGGCCCTGATTTATTTTATGATAGTTTGTTGACTAGTCCGAGTTTTGATGTAGGAAAACTGGAGTTATGTCATGACTTGATGGAGTTAATATTAAAAAACAACTACATTTCATTTGAAGGAGAAATATACCAACAACTAACAGGTGTAGCAATGGGGGCACGGTGTGCCCCTGTTTTTGCTAATTTAGTTTTATTAGCATGGGAAAAAGAATATATTTTTGGATCCAGATACTATAGTAATATCATTTTGTACAACAGATTTCTGGATGATTTGTTAATAGTTTGGAAAGGTGATGAACAAAGCGCTATTGACTTCGTTTCATATCTAAATGAGACATCTAACTTTCTTAAATTTACTTACAAGTGGGACAATGATATAGCTAATTACTTGGACATCAAAATTTTGAAAAATGGAACTGAGTTTATTAGCACTATATATAGGAAACCGAGTTATGCCAACTCGATGTTACATTTTACAAGTTGTCACCCGATGCATCAAAGGAGAGGGTTAGTCAAAGGCCAAATGGTCCGTTTATCTAGACTTATTAGTGATGAGGATACCTTCAGGGCAGAGATATACACACTCATAGGTATGTTTTTGGAAAGGGGTTATCCCATAAAAATGTTGACGAAGATCAAAAAGGAGATATACAGGAAGAGGAGGAACAAATTTGTACCTATTTTGAAAAATAAAGGTGAAACAACACAGGTAGTGAATTTGAAGTATGGGCAGACTGACACTAGTTTTGGTGAAGAAACCCCAAGATTCATACTTGGATATAATGAGAAGGCACTTAAGAATTGTGTGCCAATTTTAGGAGTCTTTGGGAACACTTTTTAAATACAGATACAAAAGCAATACTGGGTATTACACCAGCCATAACATATGCTAGGGGCAACAACTTGAAGGACATATTAGAGAAGACTAGTTATAGACATAAAAGATCAAGTATGAATAAATGTGGTAGATGTAAAACATGTAGATACATTGCTGAGGGGACCTATTTGAGTGTTGTTGGTTACAAACGTACCATCGCATGCCCTGGTGTATGTAATTGCACCACCAGAAATTGTGTTTACATAGCATCTTGTATGTCTTGTGAGGCATTCTATGTGGGCATGACGACGAGAAGTCTAAAAGAAAGAATAAGGGAGCATTGTAGCTCCATTAGAAGGATGGACGAACATAACGCCCTATATTTACACTCTAAAAACTGTCATGTATTTAAAAAGTTTTTATTTTTCATAGTGGATAGGGTGAAATCAAACATTAATTGTGATACCAACAACAGTGTAGCTCTACGTGAAACAGAGTGGCAGATAAGATTGAATGCCACAAAGTTTCCTGGGCTTAATGAATGCATCTCCTTAAAGCCTGTATTGTAACACCGTGCACAAATTATTTGAGAGGTGGCTTTTGATTAAATAGTTCTGATAATTTTTTATTAGTATTTAAAGTATGCTTAAGATTAATATGACATAAGAGGTTTTCAAGTTCTCAACAATTAAATATTCATAACAGAATTACATTAATATTATTACTGATATGTGAATTTCATTTTAATAGATTATACATTCACATATACACAATAACAAATATTTATATTATTTATATATATATTTTTTTGTTACAAACACATTTCTGATTATGAAATTTTTACAATAGGATGAATTTACAAACTTTACAAAATAATAAAGGTATTTCAAAATTTTGTGTAAAACAAAATGCATCAACTAAGTGCATATACTTATTATGTATACTGCATAAATTTTAAAGTTATTATTTTTAAATACTTATACAATTATGAGTTTTGGTATGTTTTTCTGTATAACAGCAACTGAGTAAATTTCATACTACAATATAATTTTATTAATGGTGACTTTTTTTATGTAAACACTTATAATTATTTTATTGATTTTGATAATTGATTAATTGAACTTTACTGTGTTATTTAAAGGAAGGAAAGCTGGGTGTGATTTGTTAAATGACTCTGATGACGCCAGTTGTACTGGAGAAAGCGCTCAGTCAGTGTGAACTATTGGATTAAACTGCATCTAATTTTATTCCTGGTCTGTGCCTTATTGTTGGATTCTGCCTGTCTTGTGGTCGATGGTATCAATTTTACGTTGTTTTCGTGGGTTCCTGCCTTGGAGCTGACTGTATTTGTCTAGTTTGTGATGACCCATAACACTAGGCCACAATGTGTAGATATATAAACTATAGACATATCTAACAAAAAATATATGTATATAAGAAGAAACCCTCAAGCCACAAGTAGAAATTCTTATTCTATCCAACTCATAAGGCAGGAAGGGAATCAAGGCCTATATAGCCAAATATGGATAACTTCTCTCGATCCTCCAAGAGGGGGAAGGAGGGTGGGATGCAAGAAGGAAGGCGAGATCAAGGACAACAAACATGGAATGTTATGGTAAGTACATAACTTTATGTTATGTTGTCCCTATCTCACTTACCTTCTTGTTGGTTGGAACAGTGACCCCAGCACTTTCTTCTTGGGTGGCTCAATGGAATCAGAACTGTGGAACCAAAGGATGCCCTGTTCCTGGAGGCCACATCTACTTTGCAATGAGTAATGAAGATATGGGGGGTTAACTCACGTAGCCGCCACACAAAATGAGTCTAAAGGCAGTCTGGCCCGAAAGGCAGTAGAGGTAGACAAAGCCCTGGTTGAGTGTCCTCGAATTTTCCCTGGTAGCTGCTTGCTCTGTGAATTATAGACTTAAGTAATGGCATTCGAAATCCATTTTGATAAAGTCACTTTCGATACTGGAGTTCCCTTTTGGTTCTCTGCAAAGGATACAAACAACTGGTCAGATTGTCTGAATTCCTGAGTCCTGTGCAAATAGAAAAGTAATGGTCTATGAACATCCAGTTGGTGGAGTTTATACTCTGCCTTGTTGTCATAGTTCGGAAAAAAAACACTGGTAGTTCTATCGACTGATTCAGATTGAACTCTGAGCAAACTTTTGGTAGAAAGGAAGGGTTCATCTTGAGAGAAACCCTATCTTTGTGGAAAATTAAATAAGAGGAACAAATGGAAAGGGCGTGTAATTCTGATACCCTCCTAGCTGTGGTAATGGCGATCAAGAAAATCGTTTTCCAAGTCAAAAATTTTAGAGCACAAGAACTGGCTGGGCTATTTTGTTGGTTGCAATGTATTGAAAACCAACAAACTTTGAACACACAAAGTATATTGTCAACTTATGGCCTATCCCCTAATGACTGGTTGGTTCTTCAGAGTGTCATGGCATACACTAAGGATCTGTATAGAATAAAACATAACTCATCATTCAAAACCGTACCAAAAATTATAAACTGGATTTTTGGAATTCTATATAATATCAATGTTAAGAATGAATTATCATATCTATATAGCACTTTAAATGTCTATAAGACAACTCCTAAAGATTCTTACTGGCAATATCTAACTAAAGGATTTCAAGTATTATCAACGGAAGATAAATTTCATTTTCAATTAAACTAACTTCTTACTCACAATTCTGGAGGATGTTTCATTGGAAATTTCTACATAGATCCTTTATGACACCTGATAAAACTCTCAAAAATGAACCCTTTAAACAGCAAGTTACGTTGGAAATGTCATCTGTTCACTAATGCTGACTGGTCTCATATTTTTTATGACTGTACTAATATTAAACCATATTGGAATGAGATTAACACATATTTTCATGCTATCTATACTGATACATTTCTTTTGACAAAGTCTTTAATTTTATTTAATGTTCTTAATAGCAATAATATGAAGAAAGATGGCCTGTATTTGTTGTGGACAATGTAACCAATAGCCAGAAAATGTATAACTAGAAGATGGAACTCTAATGTAGCACCCACAATGGAGGAATTCCTATCATCACTGAAAAAATGCATACTAATGGACAAAAGAACTAAAGAGTTAAGAACTTTTCCTAAGCCACTGGTTAATAGTCCGTGGAGGAACGTTTTGAATTTGACTGATAGTATACAGATGGAACCAAACTCTTCCTGTCATAGTTTATCTATTAACTTATTTAACTACAAATGTTTTTATCCGAATCCTTTTTGTCAGGCTGAATGTAAATACTGCAAATAGTTATTGAATGTTATGAATGCATTAAATTATTGTGTTATTTCATCAAAATAAAAATCATTTGAGTAAAAAAAAAAAGAACTGGCTGGTTCGAATAAAGGACGAATCAAGGCAGCTAGGACTAAATTTAAATCCCAAGGAGGAAGTGGTTCTGATACTGGGGGTCTCAAAAGAATGGTACCCTTCAAAAAAGCCTTGCATAGCCTTTAGGACAGAACATTTGAACCCATTTCTCCCACATGGAAGTTGGAAATAGCAGCCAACTGAACTTGGATAGTTGCTGCTTCTGCTCCTTGGTTAAAGGTTTCGGCAAGGAATTCTCATATCTTTGAAGTGGGTGCAGTAAAAGGATCATTATTATTGACAGCCCAACAAGAGAACAGTTTACATTTACTAGTATACAGTTTCCTTGTAGAGGATTTGTGAGAGGAGATGAGAATGCAGAATGTGTTACACAGCCAGGGAGATGTCAGGAAGCCTGGCTAAATCGGGAAATGGCGGAACCAAGCTGTCAGCTTGAGGGTCTGTAAGGAAGGATGGAGTGTGTCCGACTGATGCATCAGCAGGTCCGGAGCTCGGTCCAGGATCCAAGGCTCCACCAGATGGGGCCATAGAAATGAAAGCCAGATTTGACGAGGCCAGTAGGGGGCAATGAAGATTAGCTTGCAACCCACCAATTTTGCTTTCCGAAGGACTTTGGGGATCAGAGGGAATGGAGGGAAAGGCATACAGAAGTCCCAGTGGCCAATCGTGAACAAGTGCATCCCTGGGCGATTGTCCCAGTGGGGGGAATAAGGTGAAATAGCTGCTGCATTTGGCACTGACGGATGTGGCAAAAAGATCGCAGCAAGGCTGGCCCCACTTGCGAAATATCTGAGTCGCAATGTTTTGTTTCAGGGACCACTCATGAGGCATAAGGATAGCCCTGCTTAGTTTGTTCGCTATCATGATGGATTTCCCCTGGTGGTGCGTCGTGATCAGGAAGTGTTGGGAGGACATCGCCCATTGCCATACTCTTAGGGCCTCTTGACAAAGGATAGGATCTGGTTCCGCCTTGCTTGTTGATGTACCATACCAGTGACATGTTGTTCCTCTGAATCGCAATCATCCCCTTAAAGAGAGAGCTGTGAAGTGCTTGCAACGCCAGGAGCACCACTCTCATCTAGAGGACATTTATGTGCAAATGGTACTCATGTTGTTGCCAAGTTTTGTGAACAGTCTGTCCCAGATAATGCCCTCCCCACCCTATCTGGGAAGCATCTGTGGTCGCTGTGGCCACTGACTGGGGGAGAACGAACGATCTGCCTATAGTCAGCTGGGTGGGTTGAAGCCACCATTTTAGGTCCTTCTTGCAGGTCTCAGTGATGAGAATTTCGTTACACATGGGTAGATCTTGCATGGACCACTGAGCAAAGAGGAGCCACTGCAATAACCTCATGTGGAAATGCGCCAAGGGAACTAGAGTTATAGCTGCTGCCATTAAGCCCAGGGCTTGGAGAACAAATCTTGCTTGAGTTTTTTTCCTCCCGATTATAGAGTTGCAACTTGGTGTCGAATGGTGGGCACTCTCTCCTGAGGCAATTTTGCCATCATGTCTTTGGTGTCTAGATCTGCTCCTATAAATGTAATATATTGACAAGGCAACAAGGCAGACTTTTCGTAGTTTATAGTGATGCCTACCTGAGAGAAGAGGCGTACTGTGGTGTCCCTTGTCTCGGTTAGTCGATGCTCGGTGGTGGTGGTAAGGAGCCAGTTGTTTAGATAACACCCGGAATTCTAGATGCCTCAGATGAGCAGTGACTACTACCATACACCTGGTGAACACCCTGGGGGTTGTGGTGAGGCCAAAGGGCAGAGCTCTGGACTGGTAGGTACTGGCTCCTAGCCAGAAGCGTAGAAATCTCCTGGATCGCCTGTGCATCTTGATATGGTAGCACGCATCCTGTAGATCGATGGAGCACATCCAATTGTCCTTTCCCAGAAAGGGAAGTATGGACTGCAGTGTCACCATCCAAAACTTTGTTTTTTTTGACAGACTTGTCGAGTCTGCTGAGGTCCAAAATGGGCCTCCAGTCCCATGGTTTCTTTGGTACCAAAAAGAACCTTGAGTAAATTTCAGATCCAATTTGGTCTGCGTGGACTTCTTGGATGACTTTTTTCTTAGCAACGTTTGAACTTCTAGAGTTCTTTGTTTCCTCAGATTGGGTGGCACATCTGGGATGGATTTTTGTTTTTGGGGAAGAGGTGGCATGGAGAAAGGAATATTTTATCTCCTGGATATTATCAACTGTATCCATGTGTCTTCTGTGATCTCTCGCCAGGCTTCTGTGTACAGTGACAATCTTACCCCGACTGCCTCAAGAGGTGGACAGGCAGGCCCCCTTTCTGGACTGCTGGCAGGGGCTTCCCAGAGAATGCATCTCTGTCACCCTGACTCTGCGGACCTCCTCTGCTGTGAGGGCGGCATCTCCCATTTTTATTCCCCCTCTTCCCCGGGGGAAAATTCACCATATGCATCAGGCAAAGTTCCCTGGGATTTCCATAACCACATTTTTCCACACTTTTGACCTTTGGGATAAGGCCGAGAAGGTGTGGAAAAACGTACTCCCACAGCAGAGAATCTTGCCATCCTGCTCACACCTGGTTAGTCTCTTTTACCTTAGGCCCGAATAACAACAAGCCATCAAAGGATGTGTTTGTAAAGGCGGACTTGAAAGGCTCTGCAAATTGACAAAGGTACATCCAGGAATGTCTTTGTAAGGAGACTCCTGTGCTTGCAGCCCTTCTCGCTCCATTGGCTGCATAGGAGATAAGCTGCATGGAGGAGTTAACTATCGAAGATAAGGGTGCAAGCTGAAAAGCAGTCTTACATACAGCTCCCGCAGCTGTAGGATCCTGTAGGGAATCTCCTAGCTCTTTCAGGAGATCCCTCTGAAGACGGGTGAAACGGGATAGATCATTCAGCGACTTGAGGTTAAAGGCCACTGAAGAAGAGACACACTTCCCATATCTGTCCATCATACATGACTCTTTGTTCAACGGATGGACAGATGTAGAAGTCTCTGCTAATTCCTTCTTAGTGGCCGCCACCACCACCATAGCATCAACTGGCACACCCTTGGATAGGAAGGATTTGTCATCAGGGACCGTTATGAATTTATTGGGCCTCCGCGGAACTGGATCTATCGATTCCAGAGAGCTCCACACCTTTCGACTTACTACCCCTAGCAGCAGGTCGAAGGGCGGAGACACCCAAGAGGTGGTGGGTCAGAAACAGAATGCATCCAGGTACACGGACTTGTCCTCAGAAGGGGAAAGGGACTTCCAGCCACCCGTCTGCCCAAGGATTTCCAGGATGCCAGAGAATGACATCCTCAGAGGGGGACCGCGGTGGCCCTTCTGAGTCCTCCAAGTCTCTGTCCGATGTCAGAGACTCAGGGGAGTCCACACTGTTCCTCTTACATGTCTTCTTCCAGGGGACCTCCTCAGCGGGATGCTCTGGGGAGGTTTCGGAAGACGGGGGGGGGGGGGTTGTCCAATGGGGCGTTATGGGGCACTGGTTCCCTGCACTTAGAATGGAGGGATGGTGAAAGGGAAGACACTGGCTCCGTATGGGATGGAGTAGATGAAGCAGAGGGAGGAGCTGTTCGAGAGGACAGCACACTCCTCATCACCTCGAAGGCACCATGCTCACGGCTCCAGTGTGTCCCCGGCTCCAAAGAGTTGACCTCTCCCACACCGAGGGTGATGGCTCTGAGGCTGATGTGGGAGCCGAGCTCCCCTGTGCCAAAGCTCCAAGAGAGAGAGTGGGGTCAGACAAGGGTCCGATGCCACTCCCCCCCCCCCCCCTTGGAGTTGACGAGGGAGTGTCGGCCCCCAGATCCCTCAATAGGAGGTATCGAGGAGAGGAGATCAGAGCAGATGTCAGAACCAAGAGGCTGATGTGGGAGCCGAGCTCCCCTGTGCCAAAGCTCCAAGAGAGAGAGTGGGGTCAGACAAGGGTCCGATGCCACTCCCCCCCCCCCCTTGGAGTTGACGAGGGAGTGTCGGCTCCCAGATCCCTCAATAGGAGGTATCAAGGAGAGGAGATCAGAGCGGATGTCAGAACCAAGAGACTGGAGGTTTTTAGAACAGATGGTTCCACCACAATGACTTCCATGCACTCTGGCTCCGAGCTCAGGTGAGTTGAAGGAGGAATAGTAGTCGGCTCCACATCTATACGGGCTGGGCTCGATAATATTTTAACGAGAAACAGTGTCTTGAGAAGCCTCCACATCATCGTCCGAAAGACTCCTGGACGATCGAGAGGAGTGGGTGGATGATCGGTGACTGCCCACCACAGATTGCAGAAACAGTGACTGTGGAGTAGACCGCACCAGTTCCAAGGAAGGAGATCTAGTCCTTTTATGACTCCTAGATGGTTCCGAGGACACTGATGGAATTGCAGGAGATGAGGTTTTGTTGGACCCGAGAGGTTTCGGATCCAACAAAGTTGTCGGTTTGGGTGATTTCCCTGGTTTACTAGCCTGATTCCCTTCTGCTGGAGTGTTTCTGGGAGCAGGAGTCACATTTTTTGAATCCAGAAGGTTTGGATTCTTTGGGCACTTCTTTGGACATTATCACAACAACAACAAAGCCCAATACAGTGACTACAATACACTGAAGCTACAGTTATCAGACAAACAGCTTTGCAATAACCACTAAGAAAGTAATTTTTTTTTTAAAACAAAAAACAGAAGGTAGGGAGGTATCGGAAGGGGGAGAGCCTCTAAGTTAAACAACAACTCCCTCGACCGAGGACAGCCTCTAACTTAAACAGCTACTCCTTGCCAGAAAAGGAAAAGAAGGGAATAAGGGGAAAGCCTTTTAACTGAAACGGGCTAAGAGCAAGGGGAAATCCTCTAAGAGAAAATGGATTCGACAAGGGAAATCGGCCTGGAGAAAGAAAAATGGCCTAAACAACAGCAACAACAACCAGAAAGTGGAAATACAGAGGCTAAACAAACACTACTAATCTACAGAGAGACTCTGAAGAAATAGCAAGATTTAAAACCAGAAGACAATAAAATTCAAATACCTTAGCCTGAGCCAGTATCCAGCAATCTCAAAGCTTCAAGCGGCATGATGGGATAGGGGCTAGCCTCGACGCAGTGGAAGCTCTCAAACTTTAGAATATGGCAGAGTCAGAGCAGAGTGTAGGCTCCAAACCCAACCAACAAGAAGGTAGGCGAGATGGGGACAACATAACATGAAAGGTTTCAGGACAGTTATTCAGTGGAATACATGGGACAAAGGAAAAAAGGAGTACTTATATTAATTGCAAGAGGAGTTCCAACAGTGACAGAAGATGATAAAAAAAAACATAACAATGGTAGACTTGTAATAGTAAGGGGCTACTGGCAAGGGAAGAGGATTACACTGGCATGCATTTATATTCTACCTAAAGCTTATGAAAATTCAAGGAAATAATCAGCTTTCAGCAGTGAACATTACTTATAGGGAGGACTGGAATTTGATTTGCAGCACCGAAGATGTGTCTGGAAGGCCCAGAAAATATAACAGAGGATGATAGATTTTTGAAGAAATTTGTGAAATTATTTGGAATGGAAGATTTGCATTCAGTAATAAGAGTTTGGAGTGAATTTACATATTTCCCAAGATACAAAAACTGGGCTAGGCTAGACAGAACTTACATTTCACATGAACATGTGCATTTAATTGAAAATGTTGATACATATCTAATTACTATTTCAAATCAGATGCCAATAACTAAAATAAAAACACAGGGTAATGAAATAAAAATGAGACACTGATGCTTTCCCACTTATCTGTTGAAAACAGATGAATTTAAAGAATGAGTTATTAGACAAGACAGATTTTTTTCTGAAAATATAGATAGGGAGTGGGACAAAATTAAAGTAGTTGTTGTTGTGTCTTTCGGCTTTTCCCGGTTAGGGGTCGCCACAGCGGAACTCCAGTCCGCTAATGATTGGCAGTAGATTTTTACATGCCGAGTTGCCAGCCCTGACACACAACCTTCAACGAAGGTACGCCCATTCATGCATGTCTCCAAACAGAAGACGCTTTAGCTGAGAATCAAACAGGACAACTTCTTACTGCGAGGTGAGACAAAATTAAAGTGGAGTTTAAAAATAGGGTGGAAATAAAGATATGGTTAAGAAGCAACAAGAATTATTTTGAGGGACTGACAAATGTTAAACGTATTGCAGAACAGGGGCATTTCACAGAAGAGGAGGAGCAATTGCACAATGCTAAACAGAATATAAGGGATAACCTCAATAAGTATGAGTTTAGAAAAAATTGCTTTTAAGCAACTGTTTTTTGATAACTCCAGAGCACAAAAACTTTTAGGACAATCACTCAGGCAACAGAAAGTAGAAAGGGTTGTCACCATGCTTAGGGAGCATATAACAAGGAGGATGACAAGAGATATTGCAGAGGTAAACGTTTGTATAAAGCATAGAAATATGGAAATCAAGAAAATGGAAATGTTAATGGAAGAATTAAATATGCCAAAGTTAGCAGCAGATGAGGCTGAATTCCTAACAGGACAGGAGGAGAGGAGATAAAAATGGTGATGTATAACCAAATCCACGGGAAAACCCCCTTGAATAGAAGGTAGTCCTGTGGAAGTTTGGAAGCTAGGTGGGGAAAAATTGATAAAGATCTGGAAGGTTTTGTTTACTGGTATTTTAAGAGGAGAAGCACCAATATCCTGGAAGAATGCAGTGGTGGCTGTAATACCTAATGAGGGATCCAGCTTCATTACAGGCCCATTTCAACCACAAAGTGTTTACATGTCCATAATGGCTAAAAGAATGGCAACGGCAATGCAAAAATTGACATATATGGATCAATGTGGTTTTGAGAGGAGGAGGAGGCAGCAACAATTTGACTACGTTAACAGAGCACTACTGAGCCAAAGGGAAGTAGAATGTAAGAAAATACCAGTGTTGGTGGGTCTTGATGCAGAGAAAGCAGCTGACAGAGTAAGCTGGAAGATAATGAGCAGGGTACTGGAAGCATTTGTGTTCTCTGATAAAATTATACGATTGAGTAGGATGATAAATGAGGGATCAGAGGAGCATATTAAAGTGGGTGGGTTCCTATCTATAATTTCTGTTTGAGTACAGGAACAAGGCAAGGGGATCGCTTTCCCTTTATAATTTGCATTACATTTAGAACCACTGGCAAAGAAAATAATAGACACAGAAATTCAAGGATATAATTGGTATTGTAGTTAAAAACAAAAAAAACAAACAAAAAAAAAAAAAAAAAAAGCTGGCTCTGTTTGCAGATGAAATTATTTTATACTTTATAATACCAGAAAAGGACATTTCAGTGCTGTGCAACATTTTGAGGCAGTTTGAAATCTTTTTGGGATACAAAATTAATTAAACTAAAACAAAGGTAATAGCTGTAAATTTTAAACCCACACATGAATTGGTTCAGCAATATCCATATTTATGGGAACAAGATTAAATAAAGTACTTTAGAGTATGGATTAAATAGAATTCTGGTGTGGCAGGGAAGGATATATGGGAAGACAATAAACAAAAGATGATACAAAAATTGAGAAACTGGAAGCTCTGTTACATGGATAAAGAAAGCAAGATACAAGCAGTTAAAATGTTTCCAGTCCCTTCAGTTTTATACTCAGGTCAGGCATATTTTTATCAACCAGAAGAGAAGTTGTGGATAGCAATTAAAGATTAGAAGGATTTTATTGTGCAGGGTAATGCAGCAAGAGACAAGTGGGATAAGCTGGTTCTTCCAACAGAACAAGGTGGTTTGGGATTACCCGATTTGAAAGGGTATTTCAGTGCTTCATTGTTAAGGCTCCTATACATAACACAAGCAGAAACTTATAATTCAAAGTGGAAAGGGATGATGACACAGGGAGGAAGCTCAAGAAACAAGGAAAGACCAGGATTTTGGATATAGATCCTTAAAGAGAATAGCAATAACCATACAGAAAATTATATTCATACAGTAGCAGAAAGTATTCCAACAACTAAGCAAACACTGGAATGGAGAAAGGTTGTTTGCTGATAGGGGTGACTGCAATTAGGGATACAGACAATAGGCAAGAGGGGGCTGGAATTTATTCAAGAAAACTGGCAAAAGAACCAAAGTATTAGGAGCAAATAATTAGAGAGGAAAAGGTCATAGAATGGGAAGAAGCCAAGAATTTATTTCGGCTGCAGGCTAGAGATTCTCTATCCTTAATAGGGAAGGCAGAGTATAGGCAAAATGAAACTAGAAATGATGTACAAACCATAACATTCCATGCGTCTTGTCCATCTCAACTTTTATTCTCACTGATGGGTTGGATCCGATCCATTGGATCAGTCTCGGCCATTTCAAAAGCTCGAGATCTTCAGTAAAGTTCGTGGGCATCCCTCTTTACCCATAATGCAACCCTTTAGCTTCCTCAGATTTTGTTTGCCCCTACTACTCTTATAGAGATAACATGAAAAATATCTATCTATATATATATATATATATATATATATATATATATATATATACATATATATATAAATATATATATATATATATATATATATATATATATATATATATATATATATATATATATATACATATATACACACAAGTAGGTTATCAATTCTGAAGCTATACTACTGGGTCCCCCTGGAGTATAGGCAGGGGGGAAGGAGGGAGGGTTGTAAGAATAAAGGTCGAGAAGGACAACACACATGGAATGCTACGATAAGTACATAACTTCTTTGTGATGTTGTCAATCTCGCCTTTATTCTGACTGATGGGACCACGTCCCAAGCAACCTGACTCTTGGGTGGTTCATGGGACAACATTCCTCAGAACCATAGAACCAAAAGAAGCTCTACTCCTAGAGGCCAAATCCACTTTGTAATGAGTAATAAAGATAAGAGGTTTTGCCCATGTCGCTCCAGCAAAGGTATCATCCAAAGGTAACCTAGCTTGGAAGGCTGCAGACGTGGTAACCGACCTGGTGGAATAAGCTTTAATGGGATTTGGAAGGGCTCTATTCTTAGAATTGTAAATATATGCTACACATAGCATAAGCCATTTGGATAAAGTAACTTTGGTGACTAAGTGACCATTTCTAATATCT
Source organism: Protopterus annectens (assembly GCF_019279795.1). Taxonomy (NCBI): domain Eukaryota; kingdom Metazoa; phylum Chordata; order Ceratodontiformes; family Protopteridae; genus Protopterus; species Protopterus annectens. The sequence continues at coordinate 389,604,361 of NC_056738.1, read as the reverse complement.
GAATAAGAAATAAAGAGCTGATCTGATTTTCTAATTTCTGAAGTTCTATGAAGTAGAAATGTAACTGCCTATGAACATCTAAAAGGTGCAGTGAATATTCTCCTTTATTTCGAAAGTTTGGGAAGAAAACTGGCAGCTCAATAGACTGGTTGAGGTTGCTTTTCCACACAACCTTTGGTAGAAATGAGAGGTTAGTGAGTAAAGAAACTGTCCTTATAAAAAACTAGATATGGGGGCTTGGCAGACTGTTTATAATTCAGAAACTCTTCTGGCTGAAGTAATAGCCACTAAAAGAGTGTTTTCCGAGAGAGATATTTCAAATCACATGTAGCAGATGGCTCAAAGGGAGGACTGATGATGTTTGACAAGCCAAAATTAGATCCAGGGCGGTGCTGGATTTCTGTAAGGGAGTCCTATCATAGTAGTTCCTTCTAAGAAAGCTTTACAAAGTCTGAGACGTGATTCCAGTACCATTTTCTCCTACACTGAAATTTGAAATTGCGGCCAACTGAACTCTGGACGGCCGCGGTAGTGCAGCGGTTAGCATTGTCGCCTCACAGCAAGAGGCTCTCCGGTTCGATCTTCGGCTGAGGTATTTTCTGTGCAGAGTCTGCATGTCCTCCCTGTGGTCATGTGGGTTTCCTCTGGGTGCTCCGGTTTCCTCCCACATCCCCAAAGACATGCTGCAAGTGGATTGGACACGCTAAAATTGGCCCTAGGCATGAGTGCGTGCGCCTTCCATGGAAGGTTGGGTGCCGGGCTGGCAACTTGACACCGTTAAACTCCACTGCCAATCCTGAGTGGACAAGGTGATCCGCTGTGGTGACCCCTAACCGGGAAAAAGCTGAAAGAGAGAGAGAGTGGCTGCAGAAGCTCCTTCATTGAAAAGTTTTGTAAAAAAATTCTAAAATAGAATATATGGGTGTGGAAAAAGGACCTATCTGATTATTGCTGTCCCGTGTAACAAATCTCTTCCATTTACTTTTGTACAATTTATGTGTAGATGTTTTATGGAAAGATGAAATATGTCTGACTGGGGAAAAAAGGAGAGGAAACCTGGCGATCAGGAGAACTGGAGCAGTCAAGCTGTTAGCTTGAGATTGTCCAGGTTGGGATGAACCATTCCTCACAAGCGAGTCAGAAAGGTCCGGAGCAAGGTCCAGGATCCATGGTTCATTGTGAAGATGAAGAAAGGGAAACCACATTTGATGAGGCAGGTTCCTATTACGTTGTTAAAGTTTTACAACTTCAAACACCATATGGTCGAATTCATATGCTCGAAGTTGTAAAACCTCAAAAACGTTAAAAAAAAAAAAAAAAAAAAAAAAAGTAAAAAAAAAAAACTTACCTGACTGTTATAAGCAGGGGCAAGCCCCCCTGCACCCCCCACACACCCCCGCTCTTTAAATATACCAACTCCAAGACAGCACTATAATGCAGTACAGTGCAGAAATGGAAGATTAGTGCGATCTCGGAGTTGGCATATTTAAAGAGCGAGGGGGTATAGGGCTGCAGGGGGCTTGCCCCCTTTTTTTAAAACAGTCAGGTAAGTTTTTTTTTTTTTTTTTTTTTTTTTTTTTTTAAGTATTCGAAGTTTTGCAACTTTGAACATATGGGTTCAATCATATGGTGTTCGATCACATAATTGGAACCCACTCCGGCCTATAGGGGGCAATCAGGATTACTGCCATCTCCAACAAACTTGCTTTCTCAAAAACATGGGAATTAGCAAGACTGGAAGTAAATCATGCAGAAGTGCATTCCTTGATGACTCCCCCGTGTGAGGGATAAGGGCAAAGTAGTTGCTGCATTTGACACTGGTGGGCAATGCAAACAGATCGCAACTTTCAGACTGAGAGACCACTCATGAGGCCATAAAATGGCCCTCCTCAATTTGTTTGCTATCATTTTGGATTTCCCGGGATGTGCGTTATTTTCAGAAACCAGTTGGAAGCCGTTTCCCATTGCCAGACCCTCAGAGCTCCTCAACAAAGAGGGTAAGATCTGGTTCCCTCGTTAATGTTGTAGACTACAGACATTGTCCGACTGGATTACTATCATTCTTAGAGGGAGAGCATCTTAAAATGCTTGAAATGCTAAAAGCACCGCCCTCATCTCCAGGATGTTTACATGCAAATGAACCACGTCTTCCTGCAAGATGCCTTGAACTCTCTTCCCTAGATAATTCCCATGGTCAATGTGGTCTGGGGGTGTCAGGGGATGACATGACAGCCTTGAGATACTAAGGGAGAGTGAATCCAACATTGGAAATCCTTTTTGCAGGAGTTGGTTATTATGATTTTGTGTGACATTAGAAGTTCCAGGATTGACCATTGTGCGAAAAGTAACCACTGAAGTATTCTCATATGAAGACAAGCTAGGGGAATGTGTACGACTGACAAGACCATTTTTTCCAGCACCTGAAGAACCAGTTTTGCGAAGATTTGCTTCTTCTTGATTAACAATCTTACATAATGACAGACATAGTCTACTTTGTCTTGTGGGAGTCTTGCTACCAGGGTTGTTGTGTTTATCTCTGCTCCTATGAAGACTAAGTCTTGACATGACTCTAGAGTAGATTTTTCGTAGTTTATCGTAATACCTAGAGAGAAATAGTGTTGAGAGTATGGTCCCTGGCTTGTAGCAGATACCTGGTCAGGTCGGGGTTATGAGCCAGTCATCCAGATATGGAAACACCTCGGCATCTCAAGTGAGCCACCACTACTGCCATGCAGAACATTCTGGGGCTGTAGTGAGACCAAAGGGCAGAGCTCAAAACGGAAAATGACCGGCTCCTAGCTGAAAGCACAAGTACCTTCTGGATCGCCTTTCCATTCAAATGTCTACAGAGCACATCCAACTGTCATTTTTCAGAGATGGAAGTATGGACTACATTGAAACCATCCAACACTCGGTATTTTTCACAGATTTGTTCAGATTGCTGAGGTCCAAAATGGGTCTCCAGTCATCTGTTTTCACTGGAACTAAAAAGAATCTTGAGTAAGTTCCGGATCCTCTGTGGTTTGTGGGGACTTCTTGGATGACTCTTCTTAGCAACTTTTGAACTTCTAATGTTGCTTGTTCCCTTCTGATTGGGTGGAGTGTCTGGAACGGACTGGATTACTGGAGTGGGGTAAGAAAAGGGAATGGTGTCTGCTCTGGATATTATATCGTTCACCCATTTCTCATTTAACTTTTGCCAGGTTTCTCATTCAACCCCTGACTACCTTCAGAGGCGAGCAATCGAGAAGCCCTTCAGGAGTGCTGGAAGGGTCTAACAAAGAAAGTCTCTGGAGCCCTGATTCTGGGGGCCTCCCCTGCTGTGAGGGCAGTGTCTTCCATTACTGCCCCCCCCCCCCCCCCGTCTCTAGGGGAACTTTCACTTTTGTGTGTTCTGGAAAGACCTTTGTGCTTTCTGAACATTTCCCCACTACCTCTCTGACCTTTAAGGAAGGGTCTAGTAGGTGTGGAAAAACGCACTCCAATGGCAGATAAGGTCTTGCCTTACTGTTCACACCTGGTAAGCATCTATTTAGCCTTAGGTCTGAAAAGAGAAAAGCCATCAAAAGGGGCGTTGATTAAGGAAGACTTGAAGGGCTCCACGAAATTGCAAAAGTGCATCCAGGCCTACTTCTATGAGCTATGCAATGCTTGACTGACGATGTCTGGATAGATTATAGGTTATGTATAATGTTTGCAACTAAAATTATGTCAATATGTTTTGTTTCCATTTATATAAATGTATAATTACCTCTGTTATACATGACTAAGATGTTTCTTGTGTTGGGGCACAATTTGGAAGAGCAGTTATTGCATTTTTCTTGTACTGGCAGCTGTAGCAAGCATTTTGCTACAGTTAAAAAAATAAATAAATAAAAAATAAAAAAAAAATAAATAAAAATTTGCCCTGGGGCAGAGATCTGGCTTGGAGAATCAGATTAAGGAGGGTGTGTACCTTCTGCTTTGCTTACCACCTGAAGAGCTGAGGGGGTGGGGGTGGGAAATCTGGGACCAGCACTGGGTACTGAGACAACTACAGTTCTACACATGCTGTGATTAGAAATAAAAGAATGATTCACCTCCTCCTGGTCCACTGTCATATATGAATAGTTTCTATGTAAAGTAGGTATAATCATGTGCCCCTTCATCTATTTAAATAGCACATAATGGACTGGCTATCATACCAGATTAGAACAGGTCCAGGAGATCCTGCTTTTTCTTCACAGCTAAAAAGAATCTGAAATATATTCCAGATCCTCTCTGGTCTGGTTGATCCTCTTGGATGTTCCTTTTTTCTGAGACAGGAATAATTTCTCTTTTTGACACTTATTTGGTGGGGTGCAATGCCTGGAAGAGGTGGAAACAAATGAGTGGGGGTGGGAAAAGGGTGTCATATCTTTTGAATACCATTTATCTCATCCAATTTCCTGCGCGATAACCATCCACACAGCCAAGTGGAGAGATAAGAGGTCCTGGACTGCTTTCAGTAATGCAAGGCACAGTTTGCCCAAGAAAGCACCTCAAAACCCCTGGTTTTGCAGGCTTCCACAACCTTTTGTTCATGCCTGTTAAAGTGGCCACCGCTGTCACAGCCAACATTGTCTGAAGAGGAGTCAAAGGCTTGACTTTTTTTTATTTTGAAAAGAATAGTTGTGTCTTGTGTGAGAAGATCCACCCTGTGAGGTAAATTGTGATGACAGCCTTTGGCTAATTGCAGAAGAGGGAACAAACGTCTTGGCCAAAAAGGGGGTCACCAGCAAGATTTTTGGGCTGTTTTGCTCATTCTTCAGCAGGACTTTCTGAATAAGTGGGAAGAGGGGTAATGCGTAGAGAAATTTCACCTTCCATGAGAAAGAAAGGGTGTCCAGAAACACATCCCTGTGGATCATCCATTCATGGTCTTGTGTCATGGATCTGCTCAGTGTGTCTGCCAGAACATTTTTGAGTTGAGGGGATGTAAGACAGCTGTCAAAGTTACCTTTGCCTAAGGCAATCTCCCAAGCTTGTAGAGCTAACCTGCAGAGAAGGTAAGGCTTTGTGTCCCCCTCCCCCCAGTTGTTCACATACCAAAGAACTATGATGCTGTCAGTGAACAGTTTCAAGAGGCCTGGTAGAACAGATGAATGGAAGACCTGAAGTGCCAAAATCAGAGCTCTCATCTCCTTGATGTTGATGTTTTTTCTTATCGGAGACCACAGGCCCTGGACATTTAGGTTCCCCAAAGTTGCTCCCCACCCCAGGTCTGAGGTATCTGTAAACAGCTCCTGAATGGGGTCTGCTGGCTGAAGGGGGGGGCTGGATTCAGAGATATTTGTTGAATTCACCAATGTAATTCCTTTTTCAGACATGGAAGAAGTGGAAGAACAAACTCCAGAAGATGACCACACTGCGACCAAAGTGATTTTGGGTACCACTGAACATTTCGCATGTGAAGTCTGTCTCGGGGCATTATTGGAATAACAGAAGTCATGAACCTCAATATCCTGAGAAACATTCTGGCTGTCAGAGAGCAAGATGAAGCAACTGCTGGAAGAAGGTTAGCAGAGACTGCATCTTTTGCAAAGGCAGAAAGGCCATCATAAGGTCTGTCCTTAACCTGCAGCCCAGGAATACCTGATCCTGAGAAAGCGTTAGTAGTGAGACTTGTACCTGACAGTGAATCCTACACATAGGAGCAAGGAGATGGTAATTTGAAGGTTCTGGTACAGGATGTCTGGATGTTTTGCTTGGATAAGCATGTCGTACAGGTAAGGGCAGATGAAAATTTCCTGTAGCCTGCAAAAGCAATGACAGGAGCCAAACATTTTGTGACTACACTTGGAGCTGTAGCATGTCCAAAGGGCAAAACACAAAACTCAAAATGAGAGGAAGCAACAGATAACCATAAGAATTTCCTGAATACAGGGTGAATGGGAATATGAAGGGATGCATCCTTGATGTCTAGGGAAACCAGAAAAGCCTGAGGGAGAAGTGTTTGCAGTGTGAGCATCCTGAAGGTGGGAACTTGTAGGAAACGACTGAGGTGGGAAAAATCTAAGCTTGATTTCCAAGGAACATCTTTCCTGGGGACTAAGAACATCCTGGAATAGAAGCCTTTTCCTGTTTCCATGGGGGGAACTTCTTGAATGGTCCCCTGTGAGTTTCAAGTCTTGAATCACCTGTAGAAAAAAGATGGATCTGGTCCCTTGGGGGTTGTGGGATGTCCATGAAGGGAGGAATGGATTTCCAAGTCATGTAATAACCATTCTGGACAATGATCAGGGCCCATTTGTACATGGTAATGCTTGTCCAGATAAATGGGGAATGAGAAATGCGCTGGAAGAGAGGACTTTTTGAGAGTATGGCCAGGTAGTCACAGACTACCTAGCTTGTCTGGAAAGGGAGTCTTATGGCCTGAAGATGACCGAGACCTAGCTAGAGTCTGTTTGCATGAGCTCTTCTTGTGAGATGGAGCAGAGAGTTTGGACCTGGCTGCGGTCTGGAAGATCTGTAAGCAACTTAGAAGCCTGAGAAAGCAGGGTCAGTACATACAGACATATGTGTTTGATAGTTAGTGGCCCTAAAAGCCTGACTGGAAGAGGTGTTGACCCTATTTTTACAGCCTCTCCATCATTTTACTGTCCTTCTCTGAGTGCAATAGGGTAGTGGAGGACAGTAGCCTAGAAGCTTTATCTGTAGATACTGAAATTACAGCTGGGTATGCAGAAGGGCATCTGAACAGAAACCTACTGTCCTCAGGCACTTTATAAAACCTACCTGACCATTTAGGCGCAGGAGGTTGAGAATTGGGACTTTTGGATGCTGAAAGAAAAGTGTCTTGAAAAGGTAACATAGATGGGATAATAGAAGGTGAAGGAGAATCTATTGGTAAGACGTCATAGTACATATTGTAGTTCTGAAACATGAGGGCTTTGTCACTTGAAAAAATCCCACATCTTTGAAATAGTCTAAACAAAGAAAATATTTTCCTCAGGCAAGTCCCCACCATTAGAGTCAACCTCCAGGGAAGCATAACCCGGGGGGGGGGGGGGTCAATCTGTGTGGAGTAGGCTAGAGACTCATCTAAAGTTGAATCTTCTTCAGAGGCCTCTTGTTCCACAGTAGCAGTCCAAACTAATGGAGTAGGAGGTGATACAGGAATAAGTGGCTGAGTAGAAGAGGAGCCGAGTGCTAAAAAGGCATTCAGAATTCCCTGAGAAAAGGCTTGCCAATCTGGGGAAGGATCCTGTGAAGGAGAAAGGTGTTTTTGTGTTTGATTCTTCTGTGGAGCAGCTGCCATAGGTTGGGAAGGTTTTGGTGATGTAGACGTAGGCTCCGGCACAGTCTGCAAATCCTCTGTCATTAAGAGAGAAGTAACACGAGTTACGCCTTAAGGAGCGAGCTGTGGTTCCAACTGTCTGAAACGGACATCTACGATGCACCTGTAGATGTGCTTATGGAACCCTCCCTAACGGCTTCTAAAATAGTACCCATTGAGGGAAGATGTCCACACACCATATGGACCTTCACTGGCCTTGAGAAGGACGTCCAGGATCAGAGGCACAAATGAAGAGTCATGCCTTACCCTTTTCACATTCTTTGGAGGCTCAACCAATGAACCCAAGGCATCTTCCATAGGGAGCACTAATCGCTTTAACCTCTGGTTCTCTATATAAATATTAAGGGCCGAGAGACAACTACAAAGTGTCTTATGAGCAAATGCCTGACAAATGGCACAGGCCTTGTAGTCGTGGACAGACCCCAGGCAGTAAGACACTAATTGTGATGGTCTTTCTGTGGAATCTGTCTTCCACAATTGCACTTGCCCTTCTTGGATGACATTAACCTAAGACAAACTTAGTAGCAAAAGCACAAATAAAATTTTCCCCAACAGGGCACTTAACTGAAATTAAAGTAACTTTGACGATCAGATGAACAGTAGTAGCTGGCATTCAGACTAGTGGCAGAGAAGTTCTGAGAATGGTACATGAAGACGTCACCTTTACAGCCTATGCTGGCTGTATCGTGTGCAATGTCGCATGTACCTGGCAGTAGCTTACATCTTTGGTATACTGACCGGACGTTCATGTCACCTAGGCAGGGAATTCCTCATGTTATGAATATTGCCACATGGGAATAGAAGAATATCCTGAGATTTGGACCCCTTTTAATTCCTGTTATAGGATGCCTTTTGGGGGTGGAGTCTCAAATGCAACATTTATGTCAGACAGCATTTTACCCTCTTGCTCACAATTCAGTACCTTGTCTTTAATAGTGGCTCTAGAAAGGGTGAAACCATCATGGGGCATTGGTGAAGGATGCCTTAAAATTTACCACAAACACACAAAGGTGGAATCGGGCATGCATGGCTGTGCTTGCTGCCCTAGCAGTTCCACTGGCTGCATTATGTAATAGCCACATGAACAGACTGGTAATATTCAGCATGGTACCCATGACAGTCTCCTATTTTCTTGATTCAGTTGTGGATGGCTTTTGCAAAAAGTATCTAAAACACTGTCCTGCTAAATCTTGCTGGGAGTGACTTATGTCCATTGCACAATTCAACATCCATAAGAAAACCACACTTCCTCATATCATCCAGTGCTCATGACTCCATGTTAGTTGGGTGGACAAGAGCTTCACTGATCGACAGTTCTTCTTTGGTGGCTGCTGCTACAATAATAGAGTCCATCAGATGTCCCTTTAACCAGTGCTTCCTATTCTTCGATAAACAAAGGATGTTATTGGGTTTACAAGAAATAGCATCTATGGAATTCAGTTCCTGTCATGCCCTCCAGGCAGACAAGTCTATTAAATGATTGACAGGAGGAACCACCCAGGATGGGGGGGGGGGGCAGCTGGCCACAATCCCTTCTGCTGCATCAATTCAAGGATTTTGCAAAAGGTGTCATCCACTGGAGAGGACTGGGGGAACCATCTTGCTCATCCAAGCTTGCCATCCTTTTCCAGGGTATATCTGTATAGGAAATTATCCAGATCCCTAGAAGACTCAAAGTGAACCTATATCAGCTCCTTGAGGCTTTCTATCCCAAGGACATTTATGAAAGAGCTGAAGAAACTAAGTGACAGAAGCTGGAGTCAACACTACTGGAGACACTGCATACACCCTCAGAGGAGTGCCAGCACTGGAGAGCCCTGAAGCAAAGCTTGTCCGCCCTAACAAAGTGGACATAAGTGCTGCCAAGGAGGGGAACTCAGAGCAGTAAACCAGAGGGTCTCAAGATAGAGATCACTGCACTGAAGACCAAAAACTCCAACACCAAAAATGGCACCAAAGGAGTTGAAGCTGAGGACGGTGACAAAGACTCAACTTTGAGAAGTCAGCCATGAGATTCAGTCGACATGGAGGGTGTGTGTGTCAAGTGAATCAGATGCAAAGGTGCCGGTGCCGAGTTAAGGGTACCAGATGGTGTCACACACACAGATACTGGTTGATGTCTTGGTTCCAAAACTATTAGTACTGCAACAGGACCAGGAAAGGAGAAAGTATAGATGAAGCGTCAACCCAATCTGTCCCAGATACTGAGGAGGATGGCATGACACTCATCCTAATCTATGCCTATAGAAAAGCCCTCATCATATGGTACCAATTGGAATTTCTGGTACTCCTGAAAGACCTAAGACCACCATAGAGATGATGTGGAGGATGGTCATGGAAATATGTGAAACAGTTCCTTTTTGGAGAAAGGACGGCTCAGAGTAACTCTTGAGGATTTGCCTGGAATTACAGTTGGTTCTGATGCATGCAGAACAGAGATGGAATC
>NC_056738.1:389510001-389594097 GCF_019279795.1 Protopterus annectens | reverse complement strand
GGGGGACATGTGTCAGCAGGTCTGGAAATGGGTCCAGAGTCCAAGGCTTCTCCTTAAGACAAGGCCAAAGGAAGGGAAACCAAATCTGACAAGGCCATTATGGGGCAATGAGAATCATCCTGCTTCCCAAGGACTGTGTTTTTTAAATGACTCTGGGTATGAGGGGAAACGGAGGAAAGGCATAAAGCAGTCCTGAGGGCCACTCATGTAAAAGTGCATCTCTATGTGTCTTTCCCGGTGGGGGAATAAGAGAGAAGTAGCTGCTGCACTTGACATTCATGGGAGTGGTGAAAAGATCGCGGCAAGGCTGACCCCATTTCTGGAAGATCTTTACTGCTATGTTCTGGTTCAGAGCCCACTCGTGAGGCATCAGAATTGCCCTGCTCAACTTGTCTGCAAACACGTTGGACTTCCACAGGACGTGCGTTGCTACCAGAAAGCACCGGGAAGAAATTGCCCATTGCCAAATTCTCAGGATCTCGTGACAGAGAGGACAAGATTTGGTTCCCCCCTGCTTGTTTATGTACCAAACCACAGACATATTGTCTGACTGTATAACAATCGTCCCTAGAGGAAGAGAGTCATGGAGTGCTTGCAACGCCAGATGTACTGGTCTCATTTCTAGGACATTTATGTGCAAGTGGGCCTCGTGTTCCTGCCATATACCTTAGACCTTTCTTCCCAGATAATGTCCCTCCCACCCTATCTGGGAAGCGTCCATGGTCACTGTAGCAACTGGCTGTCGAGGAACAAAGAGTCTCCCGATGGTCACATGGCTGGACTGGATCCACAACCGTAAGTCCTTTTTGCTTGACTCCATTATCCTGATGAGGTGATACACAGGAAGCTCTTGAAGTGACCATTGGGAGAACAATGGCCACTGAAAGATTCTCATGTGCATTCTGGCGAGGGGAACTAGTGTTATGGTGGAAGCCATTGTTCTTAAAAGTTTCAGAACTACCTTTGCTTTTACCTTGTCTTTGGGAAGAAGGTGAAGTACTTGTTGCCTGAGGGCTGAAATTCTGTCTGCTGGAAGATGTGCCATCAAGGAAACAGTGTCTAGATCTGCACCTATGACAGTAATATGTTGACAGGGCAACAAGGCAGATTTTTGTAAGTTGACTGTTATACCTAACTGAGCACAAATTTCCAAAGTCACATCCCTGGCTTGCTGGAGTAGATGCTTGGTGGTGGCAGTTAGGAGCCAGTTGTCGAGATACAGCAAGACTTGGAATCCCAGATGCCTCAAGTGAGCCGGGACTACTGCCAAACACTTTGGGGGCTGAAGTGAGGCCAACGGGCAGAGCTTGGAATGGATAATGACTGGCTCCCATCCGGAAGCTTAAATGACTCCTCAATGCTCTGTCCATTTTTATGTGGTAGTATGCATCTTGGAGGTCTATCAAGCACATCCGATCGTCTTTCCCTAAGAAGAGAAGTATTGACTGCAGTGTTACCATTCAGAACTTTGACTTCTTTTAACTTGCTTAGGTCTAATATAGGTCTCCAGTCCCCTGTTCTTTTTGGCACCAAAAAGAATCTTGAGTAAGTTCCGAATCCTGTTTGGTCTGCGGGGACTTCTTGGATGACTCTTTGTCCAACTTCCGGATTTCTATAATGGCTTGCTCCCTTAGATTGGGTGGAACATCCAGGATTGTTCTAATTTGTGGGACAGGGTGGCAAAAGGGAATGGAATATCCACTGGATATTATTCTTAGTATCCACTTGTCTCTTGTGATACTTTGCCAGGCTTCTGGGTACAAAGACAAATGTCCCCCGACTGCCTCCAGAGTAGAGCAGTCGGGCCTCCTTTTAGGAGCGCTGATAGGAACGTCCGCAAAAGGAATCACGGTCACCCTGGTTTTGCGGACCCTCTCTGCTTCTAGGACATCTACCACTGTTACCTCCCCCTCTGCCCCCGGGGAAGAATTCACCTCATGCATCTTGGAAAGCTCCCTGGGATCTTTTAAACCTCATTTTCCCACTTTTCTGACCTTTAGGATATCTGCAAATGACCCTTCGGAATCCTCGAGGTTAGTGTCTGAAGTGACAGGCTCATCTGGGGAGTCTATATGCTTCCTCTTGCAAGTTCTTTTCTGAGGGTGTTCCACAGAAGGGTATTCTGGGGAGGCCATGGAAGAGAGGGGGTTTACCCAGTGGGGTGATCCAGAGGCTCTGGATCTCTGCTGTCCTGTGGATGGGGTGGTGCCAAGACAGTAGCCGGTGCCTTAGGGGGGAGAATGCTGGCATCCTTATGTAGAGCTGTAGGAGTAGACAGCACAGTCCTCATCAGCTCAAAAGCAAACCCCACTGGCCCCGAAGATGTCCCCAGCTCTGAGGAGACAGAGGATGCCCCCGGACACATGGCGATCGGCTCCGAGGCTGAAGTAGGAGCCAAGCTCACCCGAGCAGACTCTCCAAGGGGTAGACTCGGCACTGAATACGTTCGGGCCCGAGTTTTCCCGTCAGGGCTGGCCAGAGAACCTCAGCTCCCAGACACTCCAGACAGTGCCAAGAGAGTCAGAGCAGATGTCGGCTCCATGATCTCCGAAGGGGGTCCCGGAACCGATGGTTCTATAGTAAGGGGTACCAGGCATTCTGGCTCCGAGGGTCCAGCTTGGCTCAGAGGAGGAACAATTGTGGATGTAATGGCTTTACAAGACTCAGAGACCTGATGGGTCAGAACCCAGAACAATTTGGCTAACACCAGCGACTTCAAGAGCTTGCGCACCACCCGCTCCATGTCATCATCAGATAGGCTCCTAGTGGACCTGGAGGATAGAGCAGGAGAACGAGGCTTCTCCAAAATGGGAGATCGATGAAATGTCAATAGACCGGCTCCGAGACATGGCATCTTGCGGCTCCAAGGACCTTGGAGCCGAAGAACCAGGCTTGTCGATAACAACCTCCAACTGTTCCGAGGGCTGTGGAACCGAGGAGGTAGGCATCTTAGAAATTTTAGATAATTTTTCTGCAGGCTCCGAACGAGCCATAGAAACAGGCGTCTTTTAGAAGGTTTGTCCCTCTTTGAAGAAAAAGAGGATGAAGAGGAAGAAGCATTCTGTACAGCTTCCTCAAAGGTTGGCTTTAAGAGCCCTTTGAGAATCAATTTGCTTCTCCTTTCCTGTAACACTCTAGCAATAAAGGAGTGACAGAAAGTACAACCCTACTACAAATGAATAGCCGACATTAAACGCAAATGACATGCCCGTCAGTAATTGACATCTGTGTACACTTCTGACATTTTTTTAAAGCCTGAAGGCTTATGCTCTCTCTATAGAGTCTTTTAGACACGATAGAATAGAGTTCCCAAACAAAACGCGACTTTCCAAACTGTGAAAGACCATACACTCTAAACTAAAGAACACTGCAGTTCTAAGAAAAGGCAAATTAGCACTCTAACCTAATAAACATTCCACATCTACGAAAATATCACAATAGAAACTTGACAAGGATAACACTAGGGCCTCTAACTGAAATGGACCTAGATACTAGGGATAACACACACTAACTGCTAAACTACCAGCCCCCTAACTAAAACGGGAGATTAGCTCTCTAACTTAAACGAGCTAAATATCAACTACTACCAGATATCAACTATTGAAAAATGGAAAATAAACAGCACACCACTACAATAACTATGGGATACAACAAGGCCTGAGAAAAAAACGATTGCCAAAAAGCAGCACCAACCACAGAAGGAGATGAGAGTAGCTACATGCTTAATCTAACTATTTAAATTCACTAGGAAACACTATAAATGCAACCTACTAGAAATTTTAGCTAATAAAGTGAACAAAGACAAAACTTGGCCACATCCAAGAAGAGCACATCCAACCTCGTAAAGCGGCAAATGAGATCTGGAGAGTTGCACAACTGCATCATGGGATACCTACCTGCCACGAGCCAAGTTTGAGACTTCCAGCTGTGTATTTGGCTCCGAACCCATCCATGTAAGAATGACGGCTTGATAAGACAACATAACATCAGTAATTAATATAAATACTAAAAATTACAATAGTAATATTGACAAGAAACATTTACATAAAATGAAATCAACAAAGACAATATATTTACATGCAAGTTTCAAAAAATCCAATAGCGGCAGGATAATCCCAGAGTAGGAATATTTACAAGAACGTGATTGTAGATATACTGTAAAGAATAGCAAGAAAGAAAGGCAGATAAAAAAAAGAGAAAAACTTAAAGTAATTAAAAGTAGAATTTAGGGAGAAATCAGTTAGAGATCAGGTCGAAGCTTGGCAAGGGCAAGACAAGGTCTTAAGAAGGTAGTGTTTGAGTTGTAGTTTGAAATGGAACTTATGGGGAATTACAGGTGTACAAACACACTTGCCCAAAGGTTCTTGGACTTCATTAACTTTTAGTTATGTACTTACCATAACTTTAGATGTTTGGGATCCATCTCGCCTACATTCTGTACTGATGGGCTCGAAGCCGATCCCTCGGCTCCGACTCGGCATGCTTATGCTATAGAGCGAGGCCTCTTATTGGCTGAGCTATCTTTATCCCAGGATGCACCACCACTAATCCCCCAGATCTTGTTTGTCCGCATTCATGCACACATGCACAACTTGTTTATATAACATTGTTAGATGTTTCAAGATGAAACAACAGGATTCGGACCTTCTGATATCCTCTGATCTCCAAGGAAGGGGGAAGGAGGGTGGGTTATTAGGAATGTAGAGATGGATCCCAAACATCTAAAGTTATGGTAAGTACATAACTAAAAGATGTTATGTGATCCTATCTCGCCTACATTCTGTACTGATGGGACAGCGTCCCTAGCACCTAAATCCTGGGTGGCTCATTGGAAAACACTCCTGAGCACTGTGGAACCAAATGAAGCTCGTCCTCTAGATGCCACATCCAATTTGTAGTGGGAAATAAAAGTGTGCGGGGAAGACCATGTAGCTGCAGCACAAATGTCACTAATGGCAAGCTTAGAATGAAATGCTATCGAAGTAGCCATAAGCCCTTGTAGAATGAGCTTTGACAGAGGTGGTAAGCTCTTTGTTAGAATAGGAATAAGCTTGAGTAATACAGTCCCTGATCCATTTGGCAATAGTGACCTTTGTGACAGCTTTGCCCAATTTATTGTCTGCAAAGGATACAAACAACTGATCTGTTTTCCTTGTTTGTTTGGTCCTGTCTAAATAAAAACGCAACTGCCTGTGGACATCTAGTGTGTGGAATATGAATTCCGCTTTGTTAGAATATTTTGGAAAAAAGACTGGAAGTTCTAACGATTGTTGTAAGCAGAAACTTTAGGGACAAAGGAAGGATTTGGCCTGAGGGATACTCTGTCTTTGTGAAAAACCAAGTACGGGGGTTTTACTGACAAAGCTTGAAGCTCTGAAACTCTTCTGGCAGAAGTAATTGCCACCAGAAAAGCTGTCTTCCATGATAGAAACTTTAGATCACATGTAGCCGCCGGTTCAAAGGGGAAGGAAGTCAAGGCGCGTAACACTATATCGAGATCCCATGGAGGTGCAGGATGAGAAATCGGAGGTCTTAATAGAGCAGCACCTTTCAAGAAGGTCTTACACAATCTGTTGCTCATTAAAGGTGGGTTTATGGATTCGTGAAAATTGGAAATCGCTGCCAATTGGACCTTGATGGTAGAGACTGAAGAGCCTTGATTGAAAAGAGAAGTTAAAAATTTTAGTACTTCTGCCACGGGAATAGAGATGGGGTCCAGGCCCCGGAGTTGAGCCCAAATAGCAAATCTTTTCCATTTGCTAGAATACAGTTTCTTTGTAGCAGACTTATGGGCCGAAGATAATATGTGTACAACATCTGGATCCAATGTATGACTCCTGGCTATAGTCGGAAGAGGAGGAGCCAAGCAGTCAATTTTAAGGTGTGCAGGGACTGGTGGAATAGTCCCGACTGATGAACCAAAAGATCTGGGATCTGATCCAGGAACCATGGACCTTCCAGAGCATATTTCCGAAGGTTGGGAAACCATACTTGACGAGGCCAGTAAGGAGCAATTAAGATCATTTTGCTCCCCAAGAGAGATGCCTTTTGAATCACCCTGGGAAGGAGAGGAACTGGAGGAAGGCATAAAGCAAGCCGGTGGGCCAAGGACGGACTAGTAAGGCCCATGGGGCTCTTCCCGGAGCCAGGGTTAAAGAGAAGAATTCTTTGCACTGCATTCAGAGGAGTCGAAGAGGTCGCAACACGGAACTCCCCATTTGCTGAAAATCTGACTTGCAACTGTCATATTCAGAGACCATTCGTGAGGAGAGAGGATGGTTCTGCTCAATCTGTCGGCTATCACATTGACTTGCCCGTATGTGAGTAGCCACTAGAAAGCGTTTGGTCGAGACTGCCTATTCCCAAACTCTCATGGCTTCTCTGCAAAGAGGATAGGATCTGGTCCCTCCCTGTTTGTTCAGGTACCAGACAACTGACATGTTGTCTGAGTGAACGGCAATTACGCCCTGAGGGAGATAATCGTGAAGGGCTTGAAGGGACAGAAGTACTGCCCTCATTTCTAGGATGTTGATATGAAGTAGGGTCTCTTCCGGGTGCCATTTGCCTTGGACTGACCTGCCCAGGGAATGCCCCCCCCACCCCATCTGGGAGGCGTCCGTGGTCAAAGTGGCCGCAGGAGGAGGTAGAACAAAGGGTCGACCCTGATCCAAATTGGAGGGCACTAGCCACCAGCGAAGGTCCGCTTTCGAAGATTCCGTGATCCATATGAGGTGACGGAGAGGGAGTTCCTGAAAGGACCACTGAGCTGAAAGAAGCCACTGGAGAATTCTCATGTGCAACCTTGCCAAGGAGACTAGAAGAACCGTGGCGGACATGGATCCCAATAGCTGCAGGACCATCCTGGCTGGAGCTTTGGACCTGGGAAGTAAGGCTCGAACTTGAGTCTGTATGGTTTGTATTCTGTCTGTAGGTAGATAGACCCGCATTCGGTTTGAGCCTATCTCTACCCCTATGAATCTTATTCGTTGAGATGGCAGCAACACAGACTTTGGCCAATTGAAGGTGATTCCAAGGGAACTGCCCAGTGATATAGTGGCTTGAAGGCTCTGCAGTAGTAGATGCCTGGAGGTGGCAGTTAGGAGCCAGTCGTCTAGATACGGAAACACCTGGAATCCTAGACTTCTCAGGTGAGCAGTCACGACTGCCAAACACTTGGTGAACACCCTGGGGGCTGTGGTGAGACCAAAGGGCAGCACACGGAACTGAAAATGACTGCCTCCTAGGCTGAAGCGCAGATGTCTCCTGGACGCTTGATGTACCATGATATGGTAATAAGCGTCCTTGAGATCTATGGAGCACATCCAAACACCCTTCTCCAGCAATGGGTGAATGGTTTGTAGGGTGACCATTCGGAACTTGGACTTTCTGACTGAACGGTTTAGGATGCTAAGGTCCAAAATGGGCCTCAAGTCCCCGGTCTTTTTTGGCACCAAAAAGAATCTTGAGTAAGTCCCTAATCCGATCTGGTCTGCAGGGACCGGTTGGATGACTCCTTTTTGCAGCAGCTTTGAAACTTCTGAGGCTGCAGTATCCCGTTGACTGGGTGGCGGGTCTGGGATTTTTTTGGACTGAGGGGGGGAATGAGAGAATGGGATGGTGTAACCTCCGGCGATAATTCGAAGCACCCATCGGTCCTGAGTGATACCTTCCCAGGCTTTTAGGTGCTTCGAGAAACGACCCCGACTGGCTCCGAGCTGCACAGTCGGGCAATCCCTCAGGGACTGTGAAAGGCTGAAGAGCCACGAAAGGACTCGCGGTCTCCAGTGTTGCGAGGGCCTCTGCCGCCTCTGGGACGGCGCCTTCCGGAAGAATTTCCCCCTCCCCTGCCTCTGGAAGGGGAATCCTCCTGCTGAGAGGGGTAAGGCTTCTGAGATCTACGGAACCACATTTTCCCTCCTCTTTAGCCTTGGGATAAAGCCGAAGGGAGTGGAAAATCATGCCCCGGCAGTCAGAGTCTTACCCTCCTGTTCACAGCGGGTCAGTGTGTCCTTTACCTTGGGGTCCAAACAGGAGGACCCATCAAAGGCGTCGGCAAAGGAAGACTTAAAGGCCTCCATGAGTGACACAGGCGGAGCCAGGCTTGTCTCCGTAGAGCAATGCCTGTACCCGCCGCTCTACTCGCCCCTTCGGCCGCATAAGAAATGAGCCTCATGGACGAGTTTGAGATGGACGACATTGTAGCCAGCTGAGAGCCAACCGTCTGGGCCAGCTCCTCAGGCAGGTTACCCAAGAGGGTATCGGATAGTTCTTTAATCAGATCCCTCTGAAATCTGGTAAAGTGCGTAAGGTAGTTCAAGGACCTCAATGTAAAGGCCGCTGAACTCAGGGTGCGCTTTCCGTACCAATCCATGCTCCTAGACTCCTTATTAGGAGGATGGACGGACGTCGAAGCCTCTGCTACCTCTTGCTGGGTAGCAGATGCCACCACCAAAGCATCTACAGCCACACCTTTAGTTAGAAACTCTTTTTCAGGGGGTGCCGAGAACTTATTCGGACGAGTAGGCACCGGTTCCACAGAGTCTGGGTGTTCCCACGCCCTTCGACAGATCAAATCCAAGAGCTCATCGAAGGGCGGAGACACCCAGGAGGCGGAGGGCTGAGCCTCGAAGGCCTTCAGGAACACCGACTCATCAGCAGAAGGAGGTTTGGACTGCCAGCCGCCTCGTTGTTTTAGGGCTTCCAGGATGTCTGCAAAGGAGACATCATCCGAGGACGACTTAGGGACCCTCTGCATCATCGAGATCAGTGTCTGATGTAAGAGACTCATCAGGGAGTCAACGTGCTTCCTCTTGCACGATCTCTTCCTGGGGGTTCTTCGAAGAGGCTTCAGAAGGACCTCCAGGAGGGGAGAAACCCCAGTGGGGTAACCTCAGGCCCCGGGCTCCGCTGTCTAAGGACAGGGGGACTGCCAAAGACCCAGTCTCGGTATGCAGGGAAGGAGCTGGGGAGACCGTGGAGGTAGCCAAGGAAGATTTGGCTAACGCACTCCTCATAGCCCTGAAGGCGGGACCACCAGAATCCTGAGAGGGTCCCACCTCCGTGGCCACGACAGTGGACGGCACACCGCCGCCCGGACCAAGAGGGAGACTTGGAACCGAAAACATCAATCCCGAAGCCTCCCCCCCAGGGCCGACGGAAGAAGTCCGTGTACTGAACTCCGACCCAAGAGCCGGAGTTGGAGCAAGGGTCGGGCCCGACCCTAAAACCTCCACCGGTTCCACCAGCACCGGCTCCAACGGTGCCGAGGCTGTTGGAGGAGGAACCATAGTAGGGAAGTGGACCATCGGCTCTGAAGCCGAATGGGCTGGAGCCGAAACTAGCTTTTGGAACACCGGAGACTGGAAGAGTCTTAGGAGCACCCTGTCGATGTCCGAATCAGACATCTTGGATGATCTGGAGGATACTGATCGGGCCCGAACCGATTTCTCCATCGGCTCCAAACGACTCGGGGACCGGCTCCGAATGGACTCTACCACTATCGGCTCCGAGGGAGATCTCAAGGCAATTTCCCTCGGTGACGATAAGGACTTCGGCTCCGAGGGGGAAGAGTCTGAGCCGGTAACCCTTATCGGCTCCAATATCAGTGGAGCCGATGAAGGTGACCTGCCTCTCGATGCCCCAGTCCTCGACCCCGAAACCAGAGGGGTCAAGGCTGGAGGCATCGAGGCAGACCGTTCCGCTCTCGGCTCTGAAGTCCGTGGAGCCGATGGAGAAGTCTGCTTAGATTTTTTAGCAGTCGGTTCCAACTGACTGGTCGGAGCAGACGCTTTCTTCTTTTTTGAAGGAGAAGGAGAGGAAGATAAAGCCTCCTCGAAGGATGGCTTAATTAACCCCTTAAGGATTAATTTGTTTTTCCTCTCCTGGAGGACCCTTGATGAGAAGGCGTGACACACGCTACAAGATTCTTGTAGGTGCTTGGCGCCTAAGCAATAGACGCACGAGGAGTGGTCGTCCGTTATGGACATTTTATAACCACACCTTGTGCACTTTTTAAACCCGGAGGGTCTATGCTCTTTGGACATAACTAATTTCTAAAACAGTACCTGTATGAAGAGAAATACAACAAACTAAACAGTTTAAGAGCAACAATAGAAAAAAGTTTAGTTTTTTTTTTTTTACAATACAGTTGAACAAACCACACAGAAAGAGAGAGTCAAGACCCTCTAACTTAAACGGGCACTTGACCCACGAAAGAAACAGTAATAGCAAGGCAACAGGGGAAGGCCCCTCTAACTAAAACGGAAACCTTCCCTGACGAAAAAAACACGAATTTCTCAACAAAAATTGATCAATACACACTCGTATGACAACAATAGCTGTTAAAACAGCTTTTGGGTTTAAAGCAAGCAAATTTCTGACAGGAAAAAGCCTAAATAAATAGTACTTAGCCCAGCCAAGTTGAGACCACGTCTAAGCTTGTAAGCGGCAAATGAGATCTGGGGGATTAGTGGTGGTGCATCCTGGGATAAAGATAGCTCAGCCAATAAGAGGCCTCGCTCTATAGCATAAGCGTGCCGAGTCGGAGCCGAGGGATCGGCTCCGAGCCCATCAGTACAGAATGTAGGCGAGATAGGATCACATAACATCTCAAATGCCTTGGAGCAGATAGTTGGCACCCCCATAAGGTACCCAAATATTCTAGACTTGGTACTCGCCAACATGGCAGAACATGGTGCACCACCACAAGTGTGTAGACCTCCCTGGTAAAGCCTGATCATAAATCAGTCTATTTCAAAGTAATGATAGCATCAGACCCCCCTCAGAAGAACTTATGCTAAAAAAATTCTCCAAAGCCAACTACACCCTCTTACAAGAAGGCATTAATAGATTCAGACTCCTGTCCCCACTGATGGAAAGGACAACTACACAAGTCTATACACCAATGCATTGTATAACCATTTATACAATTGTATGGACTCAGCCATTTCTGATAGCACCAGAGCAAGATCCTCAAGAAAAAACAAGCCTGCCTGGTGCACATGTGCCATAAACAGGTTATATAACAAGAGGAAGGATCTCAGAAGTGGAAGCACACCCTTCTCAGCTTGAACAAGTAAATAAGACATCTTGTAAAGTCCTCTAAAGCTAACTATGACTCTAGATTAGCATCTAGACCATAAGGTCTTCTTTAGCTATATCCGAAACCTTAAAGGAAAAGCCCAGATTTGTGCAGAACTGGTAGGGAATGGCACCACAAACTACTGAACCAGTGTAAATAGCCCAACATGCTAGTGAAAACTTCTCTCTCCTGTTCCCGCCACATATACCCCAATAAATTCCTTCCACCTAATCGCTAAACAGCAGGTCTTAACAGCTGTCGCCAAGGCCAAAAACAGTCTCTATGGGACCTGATAACATCCCAGGCTGCATTCTCAAAGGTTTAAAAAAATAAAAGAAGTCATGTACTTACCATAACATTCCATGTGTTGTCCATCTCAACCTTTATATTCTCACTGATGGGTCAGATCCGTCTCAGCCATTTCAAAAGCTCGAGGTCTTCAGCAAAACTCATGCGCATCCCTCTTATAGAGATAATGTGAAAAAAAATTATATACAAGTAGGATTATCAATTCTGAGGCTATAAAGTACTGTAGTACCCAATTTATGCTACTCGGTCTCCCAGGAGTATAGGCAGGGTGTATGGAGGGAGGGTTGTAAGAATAAAGGTTGAGATGGAAAACACACATGGAGCGTCATGGAAAGTACATAACATCTTTATGTCATGTTGTCAATCTCTCCTTTATGCTCAATGATGGGAGCATGTCCCAAGCAGCCTGACTCTTGGGTGGCTCATGGGAAAATATTCCTCAGAGCCACAGAGCCAAAAGAGGTTCTACTCCTAGAAGCCAAATCTACTTTGTAATGGGTAATAAAGGTATGATGTTTTAACCATGTTGCTGCAGCACAGATATCATCCAAAGGTAACCTAGCTTGGAAGGCTGCAGATGCGGCTACTGACCTGGTGGAATGAGCTTTAACAAGATTTGGGAGGGCTCTGTTCTTAGAATTGTAAATACAGGATGTAAGCCATTTGGATAAGGTGACTTTGGTGACTAGTTGACCTTTTCCAATATCTTAAAAATAAATAACGAGCTGATCTGATTTTCTAATTACTAAAGTTCTATATATGTAGAAACACAACTGTCTATGAACATCTAAAAAGGGCAGTGAATATTCTCCTTTATTTTGAAAGTTTGTGAAGAAAACTGGGAGCTCACTAGACTGGTTGAGGTTACTTTTCCACACAACCTTTGCTAGAATGAGGGTTAGTGTGTAAAGAAACTCAATTCTTATAAAAAAATAGGTATGGGGGCATGGCAGACAAAGCTTGCAATTCAGAAACTCTTCTGGCCAAAGTAATAGCCGCTAAAAAAGAGAATTTTCCAGGAGAGACATTTCAAATCACATGTAGCCAATGGTTCAGAGGGAGGACAGATAATGTTTGATAAGACATAATTCAGAAACCAGGGCGGTGCTGGATTTCTCTAAGGGGGGGTCCTATCATAGCAGTTTCTTTTAAGAAAGCTTTATTAAGTCTGAGACATGATTCCAGAATCATTTTCTTCTACAAGGAAATTTGAAATTGCTGCCAACTGAATTTTAATAGTGGCTGTAGCAGCTCCTACATTGAAATGTTTTGTCAAAAATTCTAAAAGAGAATGTATGGACACAGAAAAAGGATCTATGTGATTATTGCTTTCCCATGTAACAAACCTCTTCATTTAGTTTTGTACAATTTATGTGTAGATGTTCTATGTCTGACTGGGGAAGAAAGGAGAGTAAACCTGGCAATCAGGAGAACTGGAACAGCCAAAGCTGTTAGTTTGAGATTGTCCATGTTGAGATGAACTACTCCTGATGGATGAGTCAGAAGTTCCGGAGCAGGGTCTAGGATCCATGGTTCGTACTGAAGGTGAGGCTGAAGTAAGGGTAACCAGATTTGACGAGGCCAATGGGGGGAATGAGGGGAATCAGGATTATTGTTGTCTCCAACAAACTTGCTTTCTGCAAAAACTTGGGAATTGGTGGGATTGGAGGAAAGGCATAAAGTAGTCCGGGAGGCCAATCATGCACAAGTGCACCCCTTGGTGACTCCCCCATGGGAGGGATCAGGACAAAGTACTTGCTGCATGGCATTGGTGGGCAATGCAAAGAGATCGCAGCAAGGCTGGCCTCATTTCCGGAAGATCTCTTCTGTAACTTTCAGACTGATGGACCACTCACGAGGCCATAAAACGTCCCTCCTCAATTTTTCTGCAATCACGTTGGATTTCCTCGGGATGTGTGTTGCAGTCAGAAAGTCATTGGAAGCAGTTGCCCATTGCCAGATCCTCAGAGATTCGACAATAGAGGTAAGATCTGGTTTCCCCCTGCTTATGTACCAGACTACAGACAGGTTTGTCTGACTGGATTGCTATTGTTCCTACAGGAAGTGTGTCTTGAAATGCTTTCAATGCTAAAAGCATGGCCCTCATCTCCAGGATGTTCATCTGCAAATGAGCCTCGTGTTCCTGCCAGATGCTTGAACTGTCTTCCCTAGATAATGCCCCCCCCACCAATCTGGGAAGCATCCGTGATCACCATGGTCTGGGGTTGAGGGAGGATGAAATTATGGCCTTGAGATACTAAGGGAGAGTGAATCCACAACTGGAGATCCTTTTTGCAGGAGTTGGTTATGATTTTGTGTGACACTGGAAGTTCCTGGATTGACCACTGTGCAGAAAGTAACCACTGAAGTATTCTCCTATGAAGACGAGCTAGGGAAATGAGTATGATTGACACAAACATTTTTCCCCAGTACCGGAAGAACCAGTTTTGCAGAGGCTCGACTATTCCTGATTAACGATTTTACATAACAGCGGAGATAGTCTACTCTGTCTTGTGGGAGTCCTGCTACCAGTGTGGTTGTGTTTATCTCTGTTCCTATGAAGACTAAGGTTTGACATGGCTCTAAAGCAGATTTTTCATAGTTTACGGTAATACCTAGAGAGGAACAGAGTTGAAGAGTATAGTCCCTGGCATGTAACAGAAGATCCTTGGTCTGGGCGGTTATGAGCCAGTCATCCAGATATGGATACACCCAGAATCCTCGCTATTTTGAGTGAGCCGGGACTACTGCCATGCATTTGGTGAACACTCTGGGGGCTGTAGTATGACCACAGGGCACATTTTGAAACTGGAAATGACTCCTAGCCAGAAGTGCAACTACCTTCTGAATCGTCTTTCCATTCTAAAGTAGTAGTATGCATACTGAAGGTCTATAAGCCACATCCAGTTATCTTTTTCCAATAATGGAAGTATCAACTACAGTGTCACTATCCGGAACTTGGTCTTTTTCGCAGATTTGTTCAGATTGCCAAGGTCCAAAATGGGTCTCCAGTTCCCTGTTTTCTTTGGAACTAAAAAGAATCTTGAGTAAGTTCTGGATTCCCTCTGGACTGCGAGGACTTCTTGGATGACTTTCTCTTAGCAACTTTTGGATTTCTAATCTTCCTTGTTCCTTCTGACTGGGTGGAATGTCTGGAACTGACTGGTTTACTAGACTGGGGTAGGAGAAGGGGAGTGGTGTATCCTCTGGATATTATGTCCTGCACCCATTTGTCGTTTAACTTTTGCCAGGTGTCTTGGTGCAGGGACAATCAACCCAAATGCCTCCAGAGGGAAGCAATCAGGCACTCCTTCAGGAGCACTGGAAGGGTCTACCAAAGAAAGATTCTCTGGAGCCCTGATTCTGCGGGCCTCCCCTGTCGTGAGGGCAGCGTCTTCCATTATTGTTTCCCCCTCTGCCTCTAGGGGTACTTTCACCTTGTGTGTCCTGGAAAGACATTTGTGAATTTCTGAACCACATTTTCCCGCTACCTCTCTGACCTTTAGGGAAGGGTCTAGTATATGTGGAAAAACACACTCCAACAACAGGTAAGGTCTTGCCTTCCTGTTCACACCTGGAGAGCATCTCTAACCTTAGGCCCAAAAAAGAGAACAGCCATCAAAAGTGGTGTTGATGAAGAAAGACTTGAAGGGCTCTGCGGAATCGCAAAGGTGCATCCATGCCTGCCTCCTGAGAGAGATGCCCAAACCTGCGGTCCTACTCCTTCCATCTGCTGCATACGGTATGAGCCTCATGGATGACTGAATTTAGGGTGGTCAGCTGAGCATTGGACATTACCTGCCTCTGCATCAGCTGCAGCTGCTTGGAGGGAGCCTGACAGTTCCTTTAACAGATCCCTCTGCAATCTTGTGAAGTGTGTAAGGTAGTTCAGTGACCGTAAGGCAAAGGTCGCTGACTAAAAGATGCGCTTCCCATACCTACCCCATGTTCCTGGAATCCTTATTCGGAGGATGGACAGAGGAACTGGTCTCAGTTCCCTTTTAGTGGCCGTTGCCATGACCATGGCATCAACTGCTACATCTTTTGTCAAAAAAGTCTGCTTTAATGGCTGTAATTTGGCACTATGGAGTCTGGGGTCTCTCAAGCCTTCCAGGAGATTAACTCAAGAAGCTCATCGGAAGGAGGGGTCATCCAAGAGGTTGAACAATGAGACCCAAAGGCCTTCAGGTAAATAGACTCCTCAGTTGAAGGGGAGATGGACTGCCAGTCACCTCTCTGCTTTAAAATTTCCAGGATGCCTCCAAAGGAGACAACTTCAGCAGGTGACCGTGGGTACGCTTCTGCTTCATCGAGGTCAGTATCAGATGCTACAGACTCCTCCGGAGAGTCAAGATGCTTCCTCTTGCCTGCCTCTTCTGAGGGACCTCCTCAGCAGGATATTCTAGGGAGGTTTCAGAAGAGGGGAGAGTCCTCTGCTGGACATCATGAGGCCTGGGGTCTCTCCTGCCTTGTGCAGATGGCATCTGAGGAGGCAAAGATACCTGCATAGAACTGGAAGATCTGAGGGAGATTGTGTCTCAGACTGGGTAGCAGTCAGAACCCTCCTCATAACTTCAAATGCAGTCCACCCCTGCTCCAAAGATCTCATTGGATTTAACAAACTAGTTGTTCGGGCCGATGGAATTTCTGGAGCAGAAGACAGAAGCTCCGCAGCACACATAGGCACCAAACTCATCCATGACGAAACTCCCAGAGGCAGGGTCGGATTCAGAGAAATCCAAACCGGCTCCAAAGACCCGAATGGAAAGTGTAGGTTCCCAGAGGTCTCCTGCTTCAACTGGGCAGAAACACTGAGCAAATACCAGACCCAAAACAGACACAAGCTGGAATGTCAGAATGTTCCAGCTCCGAAATCAAGGGACGGATCGGAAGAGGAGCAGGCATCAAGGAGGAAGACTGTCTGATCGGATTCCTTTAGCCTCACATCTAATAATAGTTCCCAAATGCCAGTGTCTTTAGCAGCCTCTGCACCACCCTATCCACATCTTCATCAAACAGACTCCTGGTGGACTGCATAGAAAGAGTAAGTGATCTAGATATGGTCAAAAATGTTGATGGGAGCCGAGGGGGACGGGTTCCAAAAAAGGCCATCAGTTCTGATACCTGAATTCTGAAGATAATTTCGACTTCAAAGCTGAGGGTCCCAATTGCTCCGATGAAGCCTTGGATCCAAGATTAGCTGTTTGCTTCGTAGGTTCCATTGGAGCCGACAGTCTAGGTGCTTTTTCCTTAGCTCTGAGGATCATCTCAGTGCCAAAGGATGTTTTTGGGACTTTTCCAATTTTTCAGACTTGTTAAATTTAGAAGACGATTCTGGGGATACAGCTTTAGAAAAGGGAGTTTTTAATTAACTGTTTCAGAATTAGTTTATTCTTGCACTCCACCAGCACTCTCTGGTTAAATCCATGGCAGATGGAGCACAACTCTTGTAGGTGAAGTGGCCCCAGGTAATATACACACACTGTGTGAATCACTAACGGGCAACTTTTTTCCACATTTTCACAATTTTTAAAGCCAAGAGGCTTCCCTTTCTGTTTTTGAGACATTCTATAACAAGAAAGAAGGAAAGAGAAAAACATGCACACAAACTCACACAATGAATCCTCTAACTTAAACAGATACCTAGAAGAAAAAAAGAGGAAAAACATTTTTTTTTTAATTCATCTGTCCTCTAACTAAAACTAATGGTTAAGTAAAAGGGAAACAGAGGAAAGTGGGGGGAAATGTCCTGTAACTTAAACAGATGTTAGACGTCCTGTAACTTAAATGGACCCTAGCAAGCAAAATAACTAAATTGCCTAACACTCCCTCTAAAGAAGTATCAAGAAAGGGCAAAGATGTATAAAACTAAATAGAAAAACTAAGCTAACGACAAAAAAATGTGAAAAATATTATAAGAAAAAAATAGAAATACTTTGCGAAGAAGGCTCTACTGGCAAGCTCTGGGTTGAGTGGCAAACAAGATCTGAGAAGGCTTGAGGGTTGCATTATGGGTAAAGAGGGATGCCCATGAGCTTTGCTGAAGACCTCAAGCTTTTGAAAAGGCTGAGACAGATTCAATGGATTGGATCACACCCATCAGCGAGAATAAAGGCAAGACTGACATCACATCAGGAGTTAGCAACACCATTGGGTATTCTTTTCAACCACAGCCTAAGCTCTGGTTTTGTCCCTGCTGAATGGAAAACAGCTACTGTCATCCCCTTGCACAACAGGGTTGCATCCACTGACACTGGGAACTACAGACCCATTAGCCTAACCAGCCTTATCTACAAGGCCATGGAGAAAGTCATCATGGACCTTAACAAGGATGTAGGAGAGCTGGCCCAGTTTGGTTTTCTTAAAGGGAGATCCTGCCTGTTGAAACCAGTGGACTTCTTCTAGGCTGTCAAACCCTGGACGAAGGCAAATCTGTGCATATGGCCTGCCTACACTTGGTCAAGGCCTTTCACACAATTCCCCACTCGGGCATCACTGAAAAACTCACCCAGCTGGGCGTCAACCCATATACTGTTAGGTGGGCTGAAAACTGGCTCACCAACAGAGGACATGCAGTCAAAACAGGGGAATACACCTCCACTGACAGGCCTGTTAACAGTGGTATTCTACAAGGATCTGTGCTGGAGCCCCAATTGTTTAGAATCTACTTCTCAGAAGTACAGGCAAAAAAAAGATCTGTGGCTAAATTTGCTGATGACTGCAAACTGAGAACAGTCCAAGTCCCTAGATATTGTCAGCATTCTACAAGAAGGACTTATGCAAACTACCAATGACTGGTGCCAAAGCCATGGTCTTAAACTCATGCAAAAAATGCATTACTGTCCCCTTTGGCAAAGGCAATGTCCCTGCACATTACCATGTTAATACCACCACCCTAAGTTCTAAATCAGTGGTGAGAGATTTGGGCACACAGGTTGACAGCAACTTTACTTTTGATCACCATGTTGCCACTGTGGTTAGGAAGGCCTTCTAGATTGCTCACCTCATAAGTAAGGGCATAGATTCCAGAACAAAAGAGATAACAGAGGAAAGCAGGGGAAAGGCCCTCCAACTTAAACGGATGTTAATTAGACATCCTGTAACTTAAACGGACCCTAACAAGCAAAACTAAGAAGTAAAAGAACTAAATTGTACTCTTCCCTTATCAGGCTTATAATAGAATACAATGCTCCATTTAGTATTTACCTAAACAGGCACCTGCAGCAAACTGACAGACCTCAAAGGTTACTCTCAAAGAAAATTCAGGGTCTTCAGCACATCTTGCATGGACAGACTGAAATCACTTACTATACTCTGTACCATATAGACTACTCAGATGCAGCCTGTGCCTTGCATACAGAGCAACCTCTGATCTTGCCTTAATCTCAAAGCTGTACATTTGTAAGTCAAATGTTACACAATTCACTCGCTCTAGGGACCTTAACCTAGCATGCAACATCAACAGCATGTGCTGGAGAGACAGATACGTCTCCCAGAGGATGCCTCTCCTCTGGAATAAACTTCCAATACAGGTTAACTAGAGACCCTTCTTTAACCCTTTTTAAGCATAACTTGGATGACTGGACGGGAAACCACAAATTCACCACAGGGGTTTCCCTTGGGTGCTTCTTGGATCTGCTTATAACACAGACCACATCTCTAGACCCTTGAGGAAACAAAGGGTTGAACTTGGCTAGGCTTGTAAGTACGCTAGGACCGAGTCGGCCTAATACCAAGCTCGTTCCATCTGTGTTGTTGATCTTCTTTCATTCATCACTGATGGGTTCAATTCTGAGCCCTTGGAAAGTACAGTTTTGTACCTACCATAAATGTAGATGTCCGATAGGTATGCATCTGCAGTCCTAACATATGGGTTGTTCTGCCTCAGGCAGCCCTTCGGTCGGCCGGATTCCAAAGTCTGGGTCTGGCCTCGGCTGATGTCGCACTTCACCAGACGTCATAGCTGCTGTTTGTTGGGTATAAAGGCATCAGCCGACGCCATTTTCCTCAGTGTTTCTTGCCCCAGATGCCAGGTGCCCTCTAGGAAGGCTAAATTTGGATAAATGCAAATAATTCCAAACAGTAGAGAGCAAACAATATGAAAAAAAAAAAAAAAATATATATATATATATATATATACATATATACATATATACAAACAAATACACCATAATAGAACCACAGGGGGGAAGGAGGGTGGGTAATCCTGACTGCAGATGCATACCTATCGGACATCTACATTTATGGTAGGTACAAAACTGTACTATGTCCTTCAAGGATGCATCTGCAGTCCTAATATATGGGTAGAATGAGGAGGCACTAAGATAAAGATGGTGTAGTTAAGATCCCTTGCAAAACAGCAGTTGCAAAACCTGCTCGGGATCTAGAGTATAAGGGTAGATTATAATGCTTGGCAAATGTATGCACGGAGCTCCAAGTAGCAGCTTCTAAAATGTCTTTGGTAGCCACTCCTCGTAGGAAAGCTGTAGTGGTGGCTGTAGCTCTTGTGGAATGAGGTCTGATATTATCAGGAGTTGTCTTTCCATGAAAAGAATAGCAAAATCGAATGCAATTTCCTATCCATTTTGAGATTGTCTGTTTTGAAATTGCTTTTCCTTGCATTCCTGTTGCATATGCTACCAGAAGCTGGTCAGTTTTTCTGCTGGTCTTAGTTCTGTCCAGATAGTAGCGTAATTGTCTGTGTACATCCAAGGTATGTAGCAGTCTTTCCCCCCTGTTCTGTGGGTTGGGGAAGAATGTAGGTAAATGAATCGCTTGGTTCAATGATACTCTGGAGACCACTTTTGGCATAAAGGTAGGGTTAGTTCTCAGAGAGACTCTGTCCTGATGGAAGATAAGGAAGGGTTGTACTGCCATTAATGCCTGTAACTCAGATACCCTTCTTGCTGAAGTAATTGCCAGCAGGAAAGCAGTTTTCCAAGACAAGAATTGTAATTCTGCTGTTGCTGGTTCAAAAGGGGGAAGTGTTAACTTTTCCAGCACAAAGTTGAGATCCCATGTAGGTAAAGGTGGTTTCCTTGGAGGTTTTACATTTTTGATTCCTCTCAAGAACTGCCTGAGTAGAGGATGAGAGAAGACAGGAGGATCCATGTTGTATTCTGCTGAAATTGCTGATGCATGAATCTTAATGGAGGAGTAAGACAGGCCATTGTGGAACAGCTCTGCTAAATATTCCAGGATGTGTGCTATGTTTGATAATGAGACATTTTCTCCCTTTGCTGCACTCCAAATGAGGTATCTTTTCCACTTGGCTGAATAAGTCTTCCTTGTGGAGGGTCGGCGTGCCTCCAGGATAATGTCCTTAACCCTCTGAGATAAACCTGGGTTATTTTGTTTTATGCAATATTCCAAGCAGCTAGCTGCAGTGTTTTCAAGTTTGGATGTAGGATCTTGTAGTTGTCCTGTGTTAGTAGTAAGGGGCATAGAGGTAGTGGCCAAGCGTGTGTCTGAGACATGCTCCTCAGTAGTGGGTACCAATGTTGCCTCGGCCAGTCCGGAGCTATCAGAATTACCCTTGGCTGATCCTCTCTGATCTTCAGTAGAACTTTGTACATCAAGGGAAGAGGTGGAAATGCATATGCTATCAGGTTTTTCCAGCTGAAGGAAAGGGAGTCCACCCTCCAAGCAAGTGGGTGGTATGCTCTTGTGCAGAATTTCTTCAATTGGTGGTTGTGTGGGGAGGCGAACAGGTCTATCTGTGGTAGTCCCCATTTCTTTGTTATGGCTTTGAAGATATCTGGATGCAGCATCCATTCGTGAGCATCCGTGGTAGTTCTGCTTAAGGTGTCTGCTAGAGAATTTTCTTTTCCTGGTACAAATCTGGCCTGAAGTTGAATGTTGAGATTCAGGGCCACATTCCGCAGGTCCACTGCCATCCGGCATAGAGGATATGAATGTGTACCTCCCTGTTTGTTGATGTACCACATGACTGTGGTATTGTCCGTCCTTATCAGCAGATGACCCTGTTGAAGGAGTGGTCTGAATGCCTGGATCGCATGTTTCACTGCCAGCATCTCCTTTAGATTTATGTGTAGATTCAGCTGGTCTTGGGTCCATAGGCCTTGTATACACTTGTCCACCATGTGTGCCCCCCATCCTAGGTCTGAGGCATCCGTGGTGATGGTTTGGCTTGGATGAGGTTTGTGGAAAGGCAATCCTCTGTTCAACTGACAGGCCTGAGCCCACCACAGGAATTCTTGCTTCAGGCATGGAATTATTGGAATCTGGGCTTCTAGACTGTGCTTGTGCTGAGACCATACATTCCTTAGGTAGCACTGCAACTTCCTCATATGCAGCCTGGCATGCGGAACCAATATTATGCAGGATGCCATGTAACCCAGGGCTTGCAGGACTTTCCTTGCAGTAAGCTGAGTTTGGGTTGTTAATGTCATGAAGTAGACTGGTAGTTGCTTTTGTTTTTCTTCTGTGAGAAAAGCCATTTGAGTTGATGTATCCAGTTCTGCACCCAAGAATGTTATCCTTTGGGATGGTACTAGTCTTGACTTTTTTATGCTGACTGTGTATCCCAAGGCTTGCAACAGTTGTATGACATTTTCCAAATCTTTTGTTAATTTTTCCTTGTTGTCCGCTTGTATTAGGCAGTCGTCCAGGTATGGGTAAATTTGAATTCCCTGAAGCCTGCAATGAGCAATTACTGATGCCAGGCATTTCGTGAATACTCTGGGCGCAGTAGATAAGCCAAAGGGCAATGCTGAGAATTGATAATGCTCTGATCCTGCAAGAAATCTGAGGTGTCTTCTGCAATCTGGTCGTATAGGGACGTGCAGGTATGACTCCTTGAGATCTAGAGTCACCAGCCAAGACTCCTTGCCCAGCATGGGAAGAAGTTGCTGGAGGGTCAGCATTTTGAATTTTGGAACAATGAGATATGTGTTCAGTGCGGACAAGTCGAGAATAGGTCTCCATTGATTTTCTTTTCTTGGTACAAGGAAAAGCCTGGAGTAAAATCCTTGGCCTTGCTCCATAGGCGGTACCTTTTCTATAGCTCTCATCCTTAGTAAGTTGTTGATTTGTCTTAGAGCGTCTGTTTTTTGGCTTGGTGGTAGGTTTGGCATTCCTCTCTTTTTTGGTAGAGTGTGGAAGTGAAACCTGTAGCCCTTGTCTATTGTTTGTAAAGTCCATTTGTCTCCTGTGATGTAATGCCAGTTGTCGGAAAATAAGGCTAGCTTTCCGCCCAAGGGTGCTTCCAGTTGTTCCCTGGTAGGCGGAACCAGAGCCAAGTCATTGTGTCTGCCCTGTGGAAGTGGTTGTAGTTGAATCTGTGGCAGTACTTCTCTGGTTGGTAGGTTGCCACTGACGGCCCTGTAGGCACCCCTAGATTGACCTCTGCCTCTTAGGCGTCTATTTCTGCCTCTCTGTGCTCTGGAGTTGTCTGGAAAGGACCAATTCTTCGAAGGCCAATTTCTGCTAAACCTCTGAGGTTGGACCTGTAAGAAATCCTTGACTGTTTGGACAGATTTTGCTTTTTCTTCCACCTTCTTTAGAACCTCCTGTGCAGGGGAGCCAAACAAACTTTGTTTCTCCATGGGAGCATCTAGGAGTTTTGACTTAACATGGTCTGGTAAGGATTGTTCTTTTAACCAGGCATGCCTTCGAATCACTGTTCCAGTCATAGCTGATCTAAAGGAAGCCTCCAGTGCATCATAGCCACATTTTAAGAAATGGTTACTGACCTGCTGAGAGTTATGTACCAAATCCTGAAGGGACTTGCGGTCTATAGGTTCAGGAGAGGACAGTTTTTTATTTAGCTGGTCTAACAAAAATTCCTGGTACTGAATCATGTGGAATTGACAGTTTAAGGCCCTGGCCGAAAGAGTAGCAGAAGTATAAACCTTTTTACCCAATCTCTCTAATGCTCTAGATTCCCTTTCAGAGGGAAGAGGGTTTTTGGCAGAGGCAGCTGCCACACCTTTAGAGCCCTGTGAAATGGTTTCAGGGTCTGCAACAGGAGCCTTATACAAATGGTAGTGTGTGTCCGGAACCCTATAATATCTGTCAGGCTTGGCAGGGGCCGGAGGAAGAGAATCAGGGGCAGTACAGGCATCATTATATGCATCATCAACAACTGTTAGTACTGGAGGAATGGCTAAAGGCCTATGCTGTGGTAAGTGTAAAAAAGTCCTTGGCCTTTTCCTTGAATCTGAAAAATCCTGGCCCTGCCATTGGAAGTGTTCCCTCATAGCATGTAAGGTTTCCCCAAAAGAAAATTCTTCAGGAGGAGAAGCAGAATGGATGGAGTCTTCTGCATCAGAATCCTCATAAGGAGAATATGGGCCTTCGTGAGGGTCTGAGTCATCCGAGGAATAGTCTGTAGAGACAGGTTCCGGGGGTTCAGTCCTAGGCCTCTTATCTGGAGGGGGCTGAGAGGCCCTGTCTGGGTGAGGTTGGGATCCCCTGATCAAAGAAATGAGATCCTCAGCCAGGCTGAGTATTTGGGAACTAGAGGTAGGCCTGTGTGAGGGAATTTTAGCAGGTAAGGCCTTAGAAGATTTAGCTGCTTTAGCCCTGGCAAAAGCCTTGATAGACATAGAAGCAGGGGGTCTAGCAGCCCCACGTGCAGGGGTAGATATGTCTAAAGGAATAGGGTCTGACAAATCCTGGGTGCCTGCTTCTGTAGCAGTAAATTCAGTAGCAGATTCAGCCATGCTCTGTGAGGCCTCGGCTATCGGAGGCATGCTTTCAGCCGAAGGAAGAACCGAGGGCTCGGTTTCAGCCGAAACCGAGACACTCGCGGTTGGCCTAACCGTGGTTTCAGCCGAAACCGCGGACCGCGAGTGTCGGTCCTTTTCCTTGCGCTTTTTAACTAATTGTGTAGTCGGAGTGTCCGACGGCATTTTGTATGCAAAAGCGGGACCAAAAAACTCCTCTGCAAACTCCGACCGACGTCTAAGCGTCCGTCGGTTGAAGGAAGCACAGGCTAGACAAGCTGATACGTCGTGGTCTGGGCCTAAGCAAGGAAGGCAGTAAGAGTGGAAATCCTTATGAGGTATTTGTTTCCCACAAGTTAAACAATTATTTACTTTGTCTGACATCGGCTGAGGCAAGAAAGAGTCCCCAACGGGGTACTTAGCTTTTCAGAAGTCTTCGGTAGTAGAAATCTCTGGATCTGACCGACCGGCACTTGCGAACAGCTTCTGCTTCGGGCACCGCGCGGCAAGAAAGACGGAGGAAAATGGCGTCGGCTGATGCCTTTATACCCAACAAACAAGCTATGATGTCGGGTGAAGTGCGACATCAGCCGAGGCCAGACCCAGACTTTGGAATCCGGCCGACCGAAGGGCTGCCTGAGGCAGGACAACCCATATGTTAGGACTGCTTATGCATCCTTGAAGGACATCAGAGTCGGCCTAATACCAAGCTCGCGCCAGCCAAAAAAAACTCTTGCGCTAAGCTTACCCATAGTGCCCTTCTCCCTGTTACCTCAGATAGAGTTTGCCCATCTTGTACTAGTAAAGCAGAGACCATTTCGGCCATAATCAAAACCAACGATCTGGACATCCTACAAAATGGCCTCACTGAGACAGATGCCTGGTGTCAAAGCCATGACCTCAAGCTCAATGCCAAAAAATGCATTGTCATCCCTTTTGGTAAAAACTCTGTACCCATGAACTACTGCACAGGCAGTAGTCTACTTAACACCGAAAGTGTGAGAAGAGACCTTGGGACACAGGTGGACAGTAGTCTCTCCTTTGATAATCACATCGCCACGGTAGTCAGGAAATCCTTCTACATGGCACACCTCATCACAAAAGGTTTCTCATCCAGGAAAAAAGAGGTCATTGTTCCCCTCTACTCATCACTCAGACCCATTACAGAGTACAATTCCCCTTTTGGTATGTACCTCACAAGACATCTACAACAACTGGAAAGGCCACAGAAATACCTCACAAAGAAGATTACTGGCTTCAAACAGATGCCCTACACAGACCTTCTCAAAAAACTCCAGCTTTACTCTGTCGCATATCGCCTCCTCAGAGGCGATCTCTGCCTAACATACAAAGCTATGTCAAACCCAGAGCTGTTGGACATGCTCCACGTAAAGAAATCCCAATCCTTCTAAGCTACACGCTGTAGGGACCTAAACCTTGTCACCACAATAAACAGAACATGCTGGAGGGATAGACTCCTGTCCCAGAGACTTCCCATACTCTGGAACAAACTACCTATCTATATCAAACAAAGCTCCTCATCAGCACTCCAAGAAAAATCTTGATGATTGGATGAGAGATAGGAAATTCACCATGGGGATCACTTCTGTGGCTCTGCTTGACAGGGGCACAGGAAAATAATTTTCTTGGTTGGCAAAAGCCAGGTTACCGTTTGGCTAGGCTTACATAGGCCCTAGGGCCAATAGCCTAGTACCTACCTATGAACCTAAATGCCCTAACTCACCACTTTGAACCAAAGTATCTCCCAGGTGCCTTTGGAGGGGGAAGGAGGGTGGAAAGTGATGAATGAAACAAGAGCAACAACACAGATGGAACATTATGGTACGACATAACTTCTTTATCTGATGTTGTTAATCTTCTTTCCATTCATCACTGATGGGACAGAATCCCCAGCTACCTTGTGTTCCTTGGGCAGGTCTTATGGAGGAACATTCCTGAGTACTACTGAGCCGAAGGCAGCCCTCCCTCTGGAGACCACATCTAATTTGTAATGATTAAAAAAAGTGTGGGGGTTAGCCCATGTGGCTGCTGCACAAATATCCATAGAGGCTACAGGTTGAATGGAAGGCTACAGACGTTCCAAAGATCTGGTAGAGGGGCTTTAACATTCTGTGGTATAGGTTTCTTGCAAGTGAATAAATGTAGCGTATGCAGTCCCTTAGCCATTTTGATAAAGTGACCTTGAAGACAGAATTTCCCATTCTAGGTCCCAAGGAGGAAATGAAAAGTTGGTCAGTTGTACATATTGCTTTGGTTCTGTCTATATAAAACCTCAAATGTCTGTGTACATCCAGAAAATGTAGACAGTATACCCCTTTATTAGTAAGATTTGGGAAGAATACTGGCAAATCAATGGTCTGACTAATTGAAAAATCTAAAATAACTTTGGGAAGAAAAGAAGGGTTTGTCCGGAGTGATACTCTATCCTTGTGGAAGATTAAATAGGGCCTTTTAATGTATAATGCCTGAAGTTCTGAGATTCGTCTGGCTGATGTGATGGCCATCAGGAAAAGGGACTTCCACGATAAAAATTTGAGGTCACACTTCGCTGCAGGTTCAAAAAGGGGGCTGAGTCAAGGACTGAAGAACTAACGTGAGGTTCCATGGCTCTATAGGTTGTCTGATTGGAGGCCTAATATGAGAGATCTCTTTAAGAAAGGTTTTGCATAGCCGAAGTGAGATAAGGGGAGAATTATCCAACCCATCATGAAAGTTAGAGATAGCCGCTAGATGTACTCATACGGTAGAAGATGCAGCTCCATCTTCGAAGAATTTTGACAAATATTGTAAAACTGCTGTAACTGGAGCCAAGTAAGGCTCTAGCCTACTTTTCTTAGACCAAATAGAGAACCTCTTCCATTTGTCTAGATATAGTCTTCTGGTGGATGATTCGTGAGTGGCTAGGATAATATGTACAGGTGAAGGAAGGTTATCCTGCCTGGCGATTAACAGAAGTGGAGAAACAAAGCTGTCAGCTTGAGACTGGATAGGTTTGGGTGGCTCAACCCTTGGGGGTGAGAAATCCGGTCTGGAAGAGAGTTCAGAATCCACGGTCAACATAACAGATGAGGCTGAAGGAAGGGGAACCAAACTTGTTGAGGCCAAAAGAGGGTTATAAGGATCACTTTGCATCTCAAACAAATAGCTTTCTTTATGAATTGGGGAATCATAGGGATGTGGGTATAGGCATATAGCAGTCCCGTGGGCCAATCACGAATCAGAGTGTCCCTCGGGGACTCCCCATGTGGGAGGAACAGGGCAAAATAGCCGATATGGGAACAGTCAGTCGGAGCGGAACGGGTCGGTGCTGATAAGGCAGCCTTATGCTCCAAAGACAATTTTGGTATCTTAGATTTTACAGGTTTGCCCTGGTCACCTGATGGAGACCTCAGTCGCAAAAAGGGCCTCTGAAAATGGCGACTTAAGGAGGCCCCTCAGAATCAGTTTGTTTTTGTTTATTTTTATTTATTGACTTTTGTTAACCGGTTTGGTCCAGCTGGGTTTTTGGCCAGTTTTCAGTGGAGACCCGAGGAGAAAAGCTCCAATACAGATATTATACAGACATAAAAAGGTAACAATTATAATTGACATATGATGAGACAAAGAATAAAAAAAAATTCAAGAACACTACAGATACAGGTGAAAAACATGCAAACTATTTACATTATGTAAACTATACATTTACAGATCAGAGATTTTTTTTTTACATATTTACATGCAGATTAATTGATTAGGCAAGAGTGTTCAGTTCAGTTTGCAACCCTTAGTTGAGGGATCACATTACTGAGGGGACGGAGGTTAGTGAGGAGGGGTAGCCCTTGGAGGGAGAGATGAGGTTAGGTTGGAGCTGTGCAAGGGCAGATTCTAGTGTTGAGCAGATGGAGTTTTAGTTTTTCCTTAAAGTGGGCTGAGTAAATGGTGCAGCTTACTTCGCGAGGAAGTTTGTTCCAGTTTTGGGCTATTGAGTATTTATATATTTATATTTTTTGCGCTTGTTCAAGGTACGCAGACAAAAACTTTGACAAATCACACAAGGGGGTTACACGAAAAGTGGGACACCCCAAACAATAAGCACAGTCGTCATGGGAATCACTGTTAGGTAGTTTACCCTTACATGAAGTACAATGTTTAAACCCCAATGTGCCCTTTTTATCAGACATCATGAACAAAATACACACAAGTCAGATAAAAACTAAGTCAAAGAGTTCTGTTCTACTATATCTATGTGTAATATGTCTATAGATCTACTATATCTATGTCTAAATATATGTATCAAAAAACTCACAAGTTAGCTGAAAAAAGGGAAGAAGAAATACAAATGATGGTATTTAACAGATATCACAAGGGTGGGAAGAAAGGCCATAACACCAATGGTACTTAAAAACTACCAAAAGAGTACAAACAGAAGGGTAAAAAGGTCTATAAACAGCTTCAAAGTTTAAGAAATGTCAAGATTACCAACAAGAAATAAGATATAGACAAAAGAATCCAGAAAAGATATCAAAGTTTTTTACTTAGCTGACAGCTTGGCTTGAGCGCCACTTTACGGCTACGCGGCAAATGAGATCTGCGGTAACAGGAAGAAGGGCACTATGGGTCAGCTTAGCTCGAGAGTTTTTTTTGGCTGGAACAAGCTTGATATTAGGCCAACTCTGTTCCGAGGGCTCAGAACCGAACCCATCAGTGATGGATGAAAAGAAGATTAACAACATCAGATGGGTAAATTTCCTGATCCTCGCTGTACCGCGATCTCCATTCATAATGCAGACTTACTTTCATTAACATGAGGTC
Source organism: Protopterus annectens (assembly GCF_019279795.1). Classification (NCBI taxonomy): domain Eukaryota; kingdom Metazoa; phylum Chordata; order Ceratodontiformes; family Protopteridae; genus Protopterus; species Protopterus annectens. The sequence goes on along the minus strand of NC_056738.1, from coordinate 389,565,207 downwards.
GAAATATTTCAATTCAGCATTACAAAATGTTCAAACAATACATTCGACCAAACTATGCTTGATTAACTGCCTTTCCACATTATGATAGTAAACTGTGCAGTACATCAGCACAGAGAAGACAATGCAGAAGATGACTGAATTGCCCTTACACAAATACATAATTTTAAGAAATATGAGCAATTTTATTCTTGAATAATGTAACTGCACAATAGCAATAATCCTCTCCTCTTTGTGGGTATATCAGGATTTACCCATAGTTGGCTTTGTGAAATCACTCGAGCTTCGCCCTCATAATCAAACCAAACCAACCATGGGCAAATCCTGATATACCACACAGTGATGGATTATTGCTTAAATAACAAATCTAAAGGTTACTACTCACTGACCCTTACTGAGTCTATCTTTAGCTTTTGATGGATGTCAGGGAGCTGTACCTTGTAAAGAACGTCTTGTAAAAAAAAAAAAAAAAAAAAAATAGGGGTTGTCACCATCTCAAGTGCCCAAAGCAGGACTTTTTTGTGGAAGTGAAAGATTTTTGCAGGACAAATCATACCTACAGTCAGTGTAGAGGACTGGACTTTATGTTTAATTCCAAAATAAAATCCTAATCTTTTAGCATTTAGCCATTTTTGTTAGTTTTGTATAACATAAAAGGTATTTGAGATACAAAATAATAGCTCTATGCAACTAAGAGGAACCTTTGGATATATTTTAGCATTTTATGACATTTACTGTTTTCCATTATTTTTTTTCCACAGGACATTGCCATAAAAGGACTGTCCTGCTTAAAGAGGGATAGTGGCAACTCTAAAAAAGAAAAGGTGCACTTTCCCCTTAGTGGAAGCCTTTAAGGATGTTTTTCTATATAAGAAAAAAGAACAAAGATTTATTTATTTGACATCTGTTGACCGGTTTAGAATGGCTAGGCTGCTGCCCATTTTCAGCAGGGACCTAAGGAGAAAAGCTCCAAAAAAGGTAGACAATACACAGTGAATTAAAAAGTAGTTACAAATATAGAAAAACAGCATTTACATATAAATTCAACATACAAAATTCTACAATACAAAATTGGCAACTGTATGACAGTAGGCAAAATGTAGTTGCATCTTATACAATGATTTAGAGTACATTTATTTAACAACAGAAGGTATAATATGCTAGAAATGTAAGGCATCCATTGTATACAAAAGTGAACAATTACTGAGATAGGAATACAGAAGATTGTAGTAGGCATAGGAAGTGTCCTCCTATACCTAGTCACTGTACAGTTTGTTAAGGAAGGTTTAGTGATAATTAGTAAAACACTTACAAGATGGAAGAAGTTGTTGTATAGCTTATCCTGTAGAGCAAATTCATGATGAGAGAAGGAGTGATTGAAGGGAGGAGAGGTTGATACAAAAAGGGAAGGACAGAGGTATATTACATTGAGTCCGTGCAGGGGCACGTCCGAGTGAAGTAGATAGTCTTTTAGTGATTTTTTTTGAAGAAGTTGGTGTTAGAAATTAGTCTTACATGTTGGGCCAGTTTATTCCAAGCATTTGCGACAGAATGGTTATAAAGAAGTTTGCAAATGGTTTTGTTGGGGTTATAGATCTGATGATGATGTTGGTCTGAGCTGCGGAGTGTGCGGCTAGGAATACAAGGAGCAATAAGGCTACAGAGAGCTAAACAGGAGTGGGGTTTGTTAAATATGGAGTGGGTGAGGTGAAGTTGAGGCAGAAGGAGTTGCTCGTGAAATTCAAGCCACTGAGGTTTTTTTTTTTAGAGAAAGGCAGTGGTATGAGCGATATGTAGACTGGCAACAAGTCTGGCAATTTTATTATATGAAAGTTCAAGCTTAGTTAAGAGATTACTTTGAAGGTTAATGAGGACTGGGACAGCATATGGAAGGGTAGGTAGACGGTATGCTTGTGCCAGTGAGTATGGATTCTTTTGTCAGAAATGTATTTCTATACAATAAGCAGAGTTTTTGGAGTGTCTTTTAAATGCAGTTTTGGATAAGTAGATCGAATTTAAGTTATTCACCAATTATAACTCCTAGTAACAGTGTAGGGTTCAACCAAGACATCTACCATAAAAAAAAACTCCTTCTAAAACTGAAACCTGGTTCAAATGCTCCTGATAATATTCCTCCACAATTCCTGAGCATAGCTGCCGAAGCAATTGCCTACCCCATTAGTATTTTAATAAACCGCTCCATCCAAGAAAGCATAGTACCCATAATTTGGAAAAAAGCCTATATCACACCCCTGCAGAAAGGAGGCAACAACAACAGCGTGACTAATTTCCGGCCCATCGCTATCCTGTCTCCCATCTCTAAACTCCGTGAAAAGTGCATCCAATTACAACTCCTACCATATCTCATTGATAACCACCTACTAACTCCCACACAACATGGTTTCAGACCAGGCCACAGTACTATGACAGCCCTCCTCTCCTTCCTGGAAACTGTAAACAAAGCCCGAGACTCAGGTCATACTGTTTCTTCCCTTTTTCTGGATCTCTCCAAGGCCTTCGACACTATCTCCCACAACCTTCTTCTATCTAAACTCTCTAAGATTAACCTATCTCCTTCCTCTCTGAACTGGTTCTCTAGCTACTTATCCAACAGATATCAAGCAGTAAAATGTAAAAAGGCAACTTCCTCATTCCTTAATACCCCAACTGGAGTTCCTCAAGGTTCCATATTGGGTCCCCTTCTCTTTAATATATTTATTAATGACTTCCGCAACTCTATCCCTTTCTCTAATATCATTCAATATGCAGACGACTCTACCATTATTTGCTCAGCCACTTCTATCCCCACACTTCAAAAGCTAACTCAAGATGCTTTTTCTTCCACTGAACAATGGATGGAAAAAAATCACTTAGCACTCAATGCTTCTAAAACCAAATTAATGGTATTTACTCCCTCTAAAGTCACCCCTTTCAACAAAAACACATTTTGTATTACTAGTCAAAACAACACAACCCTGGAACTGGTCAAGCTACTTGGCATCCAAATTGACAATCAGCTTAAATTTAACTCCCACATACAACTAAATATCAAAAAAAACCATCAAAAACTAGGCATGCTTTATTGACAAAATCATTATCTTACACCAACCACTAAACTCACCCTCTCTACATCTTTTCTCACCCCCTCCCTCCTCTATGGTGCCCCACTCCTAACTAATCTACAATCCTCTCTGAAAACTCAACTATCTTGTTGCTACAACAAAATCGCCAAGTTCGCCACTAGCCATAAGTCTTCCACTCACCACTGTTCCTCTCTTCACAAACTAAAATGGCTAGAGCTACCCAATCAGCTTATCTATACCCAGCTCACTCTAACACATAAGCTCATTCTCAACCCCTCACTCTGTCCCTCCCTTTCCTCTGCATTTAAAATGCACCTACCTGACAGAGTGCTAAGGTCTAACCACCAAAATCTTCTAGAAGTATACAAACCAGCTCGTCCCCCAGGCAAACACCTCCTATCCTTTAGTCTAGCACGACTCTGGAACTCCCTACCACCATCCATTCGTACTACCCCTAGCTACTCTAACTTCAAAAAAAACTCTCCACTCACATCTAGTAACCCAATGGGAATGCTGCTGCTGCCACCCTACATAACTTACTCTGCAAACTTTCATCTTCTCTTCCCTTCAACAGCATTCTTCCTTTTCATATACTCTTGTAAATCAATCTCTAAATGTATGTAATTCTTACCCACACCTCTCTCTGCAAGTTTACCACATGTACTATCAATCCTGTACGTCTACTAATTATTCCCATAATATTCTGTATTATCTGTTCATTCACCACTAACCTAGACTGTTAGTAATATTTGTCCTTGTCTAAATTTCTGTAGTACACTTTCAATCTATGACATATAGGAATGTTAATAGTTTATGGTCCCTCTATTTTATAACACATGTAAGCTTATAATCTACACCATATAGTAACCTTGATTTGTTTATGGAGCTTTTCTCCCTAGGTCTAATTCCTGTTGTATATTTTCAATCTATTACATATAGTAATGTTAATAGTCTTTGGTCTGCTCTATTTTATAATTCATGTAATCTTTTAATCTACATCATATTGTAACCTTGATTTTTATGGAGCTTTTCTCCCCAGGACTCCATTGAAAACGGGTTCACTTTGGCCCAATGGACTATCCTGGTAAACCAACTGCAAATAAATAAAAATAATATTTGTGTTAAGTGAAGTGACAGTGAAGGTGGATTTGAGGTCTTTAAGGGATTTAGGGAGAAACAGCAGGAGTTTAGTTTTGTTGGGGTTAAGGAGGAGTTTATTAGAGGTTAGCCATCTTTCAACTGAGTGGTGAGATTCTTGGGTAAGAGTAAGAAGATATGGTAGACTGTCAAAGGACGAAATTATAGTACAATCATCAACATATTGAATTAGGGAGGAATGAAGACAAGCTTGATGGAGGTTGTTAGTGAAAATGTAGTATGGTTGCCACCCATCCTGTTGTCAGCGGGACACTCACGGGTTGAGCTTTCTCATCCCGCTTCTCGCATTCACCAACACTGGGACTTTAAAAGTCCCATTTTCCCCTTTTCACGCTCGCGAATTGCCATTGCCGTGGAAAAGCCGAAAATACTTCCGTTTTTTCCACGGCAATGTGGCTACGTCACCAACCCGGACCTGCAGTTAGAGGGATTCCCTGCTAGGTCTGGGTGGTGTAATTTAAACAGTAATAGGCTGCAGGGATTGGAGGGGGCAGGGATTTACCTTGAAGAGCCCAATAAAGGTCGCAGCTATAGAGCAGTTTGTTTTAGTGCTTAGACAAGGCTCAAATTCTAAACCCACTGCCCTAGAAAACAATAATGGAAAAAAACTAAGGGTAATGCTGCTCAATGCCAGAAGTCTAAATCTCAAGATGCACGCCCTCGAAGCCCTCCTCAGTATGGAGAACATCGATGTCTGTGCTGTGATTGAAACCTGGTTCAAGGCTCCTGAGAGCACCCCGGCAATATCAGGTTTTACCTCCTATCATGCGTTCCGGCCCCAAAACCTGGACCGTACCACAAAAGGAGGGGGTGTATCCATACTCATCAAGGATACCCACACCTCCAGGCTGGTGGCAACTCACGAAGCATCAGAGACCATTCAGGTGCAATTAACCATAGGCAAAACTGCTCTACAGTTTGTAGCATGTTACAGGCCACCCTCTCAAACTCAGGAACCCCACACAGCCTTCCTGAAGACACTGGAGAGTATAAATGTCTCTCCAAACACCATCATATTGGGTGACTTTAACTACCCAAACATAGACTGGGAACATTACTCAAGCCCCAATACCCTAGCCCAAAGGTTCCTGGAGTTTATAAACTCAAATGCTATGGAACAACTTGTCACCATTCCCACAAGAGGTAAAAATATACTAGACCTGATCATCACAAACATGGGGACAAAATGCTCCACATCGGAAGTATATCCCTCATTGGTGAGATCAGACCATAAACTAATCTCACTGGAGATCCACATCCCGCCCCCATCCCCAACAAAAAAGACCACAGTGAAGAACTTCTCAAAAGCCAACTTCACACTTCTTAAGACTGGTGTGGTATCCTTCAAGGCCCCGGAGCCATTGGAAACCACAACCCACGCTGCTGAATCCCTTACAAATGCTTTCTATGAGCACCTCCAGGATTGCATGGATCAAACAATCCCAAATAAAATCAAGACTCTTTCCACCAAAGGCAAGCGCCCGATCTGGTGGACCCCAGCCATAAACAAACTTTACAACAAGAGGAGAAAGCTACTACAAGATAGAGCAAAATCCCTAAAAGGGAAGACATCTCTGATCAGTACTAGTAAAAAACTACGATCACTCATAAAATCATCCAAGGCCAACTTTGAGAGAAAAATCGCCAAGGACTCAAAAGACAATCATAAGGCCTTCTTTAGCTATGTTAGAAATCTGGGTGTAAACTCCCAGATATGCTCAGCATTAGTCTAAAATGATACAAAAATCACTGAACCCACAGACATTGCAAACATACTGGCAGACAGGTTCAGTGAAAATTTCTCCCCCCCCCCCAAAGGGAGAAATATCTATCCCAGCAGAGTGTAGCCTCCCAATCATCTCAAATGCCCAGGTGAGAGCTGCTCTCTCTAAAGCTAAAAACACAGCATCAATGGGACCGGATAGTGTCCCCGGCTGTGTGCTACATGAACTCAATGAGGAACTAAACCCACACATAAGGCTGCTGTTTAATCTTAGCCTTACCACAGGATCACTCCAAAGAGTGGCGACGGCAACTGTGGTCCCACTCCACAAAGGCGGTGCTTCTACGGACCCTGGTAATTACCGCCCCATAAGCTTAACAAGCCTGGTCTGCAAAGCTATGGAGAGGATCATAATGGAACTCATAAATAAAGACATAGGGGACCTACAGACATTGGATCCTACCCAATTCGGCTTTGTCAAGGGCAGATCATGCCTCTTGAACTTGGTCGACTTTTGAAATAGTCACCAAGGCCATTGATGAGGGTAAGGCAGTTCACACAGCCTACCTTGACCTTGCAAAAGCTTTCAACACAATACCCCACTCGGGTATCATAGAAAAGCTCACCAGCTTAAATGTAAACCCATATGTCACAAGATGGGTTGCAAACTGGCTCAAGGACAGAACCCACAGGGTTAGAGTTGCTGGTGCCATGTCAGACTCCAAGCCGGTCACAAGCGGTGTCCCACAGGGCTCAGTCCTGGGCCCCCTCTTGTTCGGCATCTACTTTTCAGAAGTGCAGGCAAACATAGGAGGATTGTGGCTGACAACGTTTGCAGATGACTGCAAACTGGGCGCCATAGTTGAAAATCTATCAGACACAGATATCCTTCAGAGAGGTCTCATAGAAACGGATAACTGGTGCCAGAGCCATGACCTTAAGCTAAATGCCAAAAAATGTATAGTCATACCCTTTGGTAAAAACAAGGTAACCCCAAGTTACCACATAGGTGGCAATCCATTAAGCACAGAAGAGGTTATCAGGGACCTGGGGATCCAAGTTGACAGTAACCTTTCTTTTGGCACTCACATTGCCAAAGTGGTTAGGAGGACCTTCTACATTGCCCACCTGATTATGAAGGGATTCACATCCAGATCAAGGGAGGTCATTGTTCCCCTGTACTCTTCACTTATCAGACCAATGATTGAGTACAATGCCCCATTCGGAATGCATCTTACCCGACACCTGCCGCAATTGGAAAGACCCCAAAAGTTCCTCACCAAAAGGATAAAGGGGCTCAAAAATATGCCATTATGCTGCCCGACTGAAGAAACTCCAGCTCTATTCAGTCGCATACCGTCTGCTCAGAGGTGACCTGTGCCTGACATACAAGGTCATGTCCAACCCGGAATTAATGGACATGCTCCACCTCAAAAAATCTAAATCCACCAGAGCCACAAGAGCAAGAGACTTAAACCTCAACACGGATATAAATAGGACGTGCTGGAGGGACAGATTCATCACCCAGAGACTCCCTATGCTGTGGAACAGAATCCCGGTCCATGTGAGACAGAGCACCTCGCTGGCTCTGTTCAAGAGGAATCTTGACCAGTGGATGGGAGATCGTAGGTTTACCCCGGGGAACATCTCTGTATCACTGCTGGACAGAAGCACGGCAAACTAAAGGGTATAGTATTCTTCAACCTAAGGGGTGGTGAAAGCCACACAACTCTGGCTAGGCTTATAAATGCCCTAGGGCAGATAGCCTAGTATGAACCTATGAACCTATGAACAGCTGCAAAGGAAAAAAGATCTGATAATTCTGCCTGCCAGCCAGCCAGCAAAGAAGCCAGCCAAGCAGCAAAGAAGCCAGCCAGCAAGGGAGCCGGCCTGCCAGCCCAGCCACTTGAGCAGACAGAGCAAGTCATCCAACTAGCTATTCCAGCAGGAAGGAAGCAAGCTAGCCCAACAAAAACTGTGATAGTGGTAAGTACATAACATAGTATTTTGTGGCTTTAGTTATTTACAATGTGAATACTGTACTTTAAGTTTTTAATGTTTAGAGGTAGATGGGGATGTAGTATGCAGTATTTAAATCTATGCAGTGGTTATTTTGAGATTTTTGAGTACTAGTTTAAAATGGGAATATATTGTGGTTTATTTTTTTTAATGTTTAGAGGTAGATGGGGGTGCAGTACGCAGTATTTAAATCTGTGCAGTGGTTATTTTGAGATTTTTGAGTAGTAGTTTTAAAGGTATAAAACCTGTATGTATATGCAATTGTTATTGTTCTTGGGGGTACGATTTGGCAGCATTACTTTTAAAAGGCTGAACTGTGTGTATAGAAGTTGTTTATTTCTGGTGGGGGGCAGTGAAACAAATTTAGTGTGATGTAGTTCTATTGTCGTAGCTTTTTCTGGGTATTTTCTGTTTGCAGATAGAAAATGTTTGAGCATAGTTTGCACTTTTTTGCGTGGAAATATGTGCAATTTAATGCTGTTTTCAGGAAGTTAAAATATACTGTTTGGGTAATTTTTCCTGTTGGTTCTTGCAAGTCAATGTGTATGTGGTACAAGACTACCTTTTGAGGGGGAATGTTAACAGTTAATGTAGTGTATTTATTACTCTAGTAGGTACAGGTTGTCAACTAGCTAAAGCTGTTTCAAGATTGTTTTCATTTATACTTGTAAATGTGTGCATTTAATTTTTTATGCATTTTTAATAAGGTTAAAATGTCCTGCTTTGCTTGTAATGTGAATATGGGTGCGCTACATTTACTTGGGCCTGTTTATTGCATCGCTGTGCTGGGTAAATTACTTTTAATTGCTATGTTTTGAGGTAAAAGGAGCCTATGGAGTCTGCTGTACATTGTAGTTTATATTACTTCTCTTGCAAAAAGTATTTTTAAAAGTTAAAATGTTTACAGACTTTTTTCCTGTTTATTTTTTTTTGCGGATGCATGCTCAGAAGTTAATGCAATGTATTGGAGATTGTGCTAAACCATGTCGTTGTTACAGGGTAGTTTGCTTTTATAAGTAGCAAAGTTTGTATTTTGTGTTTTAGTGATGTCTTCAATAAACTTACAATGTACCGTTTTCATTATAATCTGATTACGACCATTGCTGCTGTTGGGCATGTTCACTAATAGATCACTGCGCTATGGAAATTAGTGCCATACATTTCTTTTAACTGCTGTGGTCAAAAGCTAAGTCAGGTCTATGGTATCCACTGTGCATTTTCATTCATTTTAGTGTTTTTTTTGGTTCAGTGAATGTGGTTAACTTTTTTTTCTTGAGGGGTGGGGTGAGGTGGGCATGTTCAGTGATAAAAATAATGCATTTAATTTTCTACAAGCTGTGTTAATGTTAGTTTTTAATGGCCAAAATGCCACCTACATTACCTCATTTACTATTTGACCTTTTCAAATTGTTTGCAATAACTCTTTTCTGCTCCATTCCTCGGTTCTTTTGCATGTCAATGTTTTTTGAGCCAGTTCTTTTGAGTGCCAATGTTTTTCAAGACAGTTTTTCAAGCCATTTTTTTTTTTTGAGTGCCACTGTTAAGCCATTTTTTTGCATGTCAATGTTTTTCAAGCCAGTTCTTTCGCATGCCAATGTTTTTCAAGCCAGTTGTTTTGCGTGCCAATGGTTTTCGAGCCAGTTCTTTCGTGTGCCAATGTTTTTTGAGCCAGTTCATTTGTGCTGCGCACCAATATGTTACTGCACCCTACTAACACAGTTTTGTTAAATATGTTGCATATCAGGTAAGTACAGATTCAAGCATGAAGAGAGCAGCAGCTTCATCACAGTCAACCAGCAGCAAGAGAATATGCAAGTGGCAAGATGTTTGGAAAACAGAATTCAACTGGATCGAGAGATGCAATGATGTCAAAGCGTTCTGCAGGTACTGCAAGAGAGAATTTCTAGTGACCCACGGTGGAAGAAACTATGTCGCACGACATGAGGCAACTGAACAACATAACACTGCTATTCTTCAAGCTAAATCCACTCACCTGATAAAGTGGGCAAGGAACGCAAACCTTGAGGGACTAGAACTTAAGATCATTGCAGCAGAAGCCTCTGAGGTGTTCCATGCTGTTAAGCACAATATTCCCTATAACAGCTTGGACTGTGCAGTAAAGTTGGCCAGCCAGTTGTACAGTGACTCAGACATTGCAAAGAAACTATCTTGTGGAAGAACCAAGGCAGAAGCCATAGTTGAAAATGTTTTGGGACCGCACTCATTGGAATGCCTCCTGCATGACCTTCAAAAACTAGGCACTTCATTTGCAATTTCATCAGATGCTTCCAACAAGGGGAACATAAAATTATTTCCACTTGTTATGAGGTATTTTTCTAAAGAAGGAGGAGTAGTGAATGGCCTTTTGGACTTCTATGAAGACCCTGCTGAATCTGCACAGGCTATTTCACAGCAAATTTCCAACATTATGGAAAGGCACTCCTTGCCCTGGAACAGCATTTCAGCTTATGGGGCTGATAATGCCAGTGTGAACTATGGGAAGAAATCTGGTGTGTATACCAGATTAAAAGAAAAGTGCCCATCACTCCAGAAGGCTGTGTTGCCCACATCATTCACAATGCAGCCAAAAAAGCTGCAGCACAACTACCATACGACGTGGAAGTATTTGTAATGAAACTTTTCAGCCACTTCTCAGGTTCTGCCACAAGGACCAGAGACTTGAAAGACTTCTTTGAGTTTTGTGGCATGGAATTTGAGAGTCTGTTAAGACATGTGCCAACAAGGTGGCTGTCACTACTCCCAACCATTGAAAGAGTAGTGAAAAATCTCCCAGTGCTCCAGACCTATTTCCTCTCCCAGGGAGAAGAGGAGACCCCCCCCCCAGTAGATATGGTAGTACTTTTCAGCTAATGAACATGGTGAGAATGAATTGCCTACGCTGCCCCAGTACTATTTACACTTTCTCTGTGCTGTTCTTGTTGATTTTAATGAACATATAAGTACATTAGAAAAATCAGCACTTACTGCCATGGAAACCTTTTGTGCAATGGTCTCTCTGAGTCAAGAGCTGAAGGTGCTTTCTTTGGAGGGAAACTTAGGGCACTTATGAGCACATTAGATAGCACTTCTGCTAACAAACTGAAAAGAGACTTCATTGTGTTCTTGGAGACAACAGTGAACTGGAACAGTGGTTTGAATTTACTGAAAGCAACTATTTGTTTACAGTATTTAAATTATCTCTAAATGAGCCCTTTGCTTTCAGTGACTTACTTAATGTGACCACTGCCCTGAGTCTGCAGGATGTAGACGAAGATAATTTTTTTAGGGACTACTTGGCAATTAGGCCCTTTCTGGAACAGTTATGTAACACAAGCTTGACCCCAGGAGAGAAGTGGCTGAAGCTTTTCAAAGAAGGGCCTGAACTGACTACACTATATCCGGTAATTGCTAGGGTTTTATCTATACCGACCTCAAACGCATTTGCAGAAAGAGTTTTTTCTTTGGTGAAAGGTAAATGGACAGATGTGCGAAACCGATGTAGTGTGGGACTTGTTAAAAGCCGAACTAATGACTGTAAATTACCGGATGAAATGTTGTGACTTTTACTTAAATATTATTTCAAATCGGGCCCTTCTTCAAGCCATAAAATCAAATTCAAAATACACTTTAAAAAAAAAAAGTGATTTAGTGTACTAATGTGCAGTATAAAGTACTAGGGTGCAGTTTGTAATTTTGTGTTCTTTGTTTAGCGTTAATTTGCTAGTGTGCAGTATGTAGTGCTAGGGTACAGTATGTAGTTTTGTGTTTTTTCTTTGCTTTAGCTTTAATTGATAATAAAAAGTCTTAATTTTATACTTGGCTTGTATGTGGTATGTAGATTTTTTTAAGTTTTCTTTCTGAATAGCCATGGCTGGTTTATGAATTTTTTAAAACTTTTTAAACAAACAAGTGTCTGTTTAATGAGTAGTGTGTTTTTTATTCCTTTAAAGTTTATTTACTGTTACAACTGAGTAATGTGTTTCTGCAGTAATAGTTCACTTCATTTAAATGGTTTGAGTTTTCAGTATGCTGTAATGTCACAATGTTGTATCCATAACTGTAATACTGCATCTCCTTTAACACCTCTGGTGATGTCGTGGTGGGGGTGTGGCCAGTGCCATATTGGCCACGCCCCTGTCATATTGGCCACAACCCCTGTCCCCCTTTGGCCTTGTTAAAAGGTGGCAACCCTAAAATGTTGAATAGAAGGGGTCCAAGGATGGAGCCTTGGGGAACCCCGGTACAGACTGAAAGGAAAGGGGAGCATCCAGAGATCCATTTCACAGACTGAAATCTATTAGTGAGGCAGTTGGAGAACCTGCAGACAGTAGAGTTGGAGAGATTAAGGTTAGACTGACAGTTGAGGGCAAGAGAAAAACAATCAGTCAGCAGAGCAGCAAGCAGTGTATCAGATTGAAAAGATAAAGAATACAGAGTTAGCCAAGGACAGCAGCGCAAAGGAAAATAAAAATGGAAGAAAAGTACATACTTTGAGAGATTAGCAGGCAACCAACAGGCTAGGAGTGGGAGAGTAGGTAAGGCAGAAAATGTAGGGTAAAATACACATGGGGAGAGGTGGTACTAAACAGAAGGGGTGAATGCTAAGTACTGGCCCAGCGATGTGCAGGCAGCATATCCATGAATACAGATAGTAGTGAAGCGACAGACAACTGAAATATATTGATATGTATAGTTACTGGAGGGTCCGGTTATTTATATGTACAGTTACTGGAGGGTCCAGTTTTCACCATTGTATGGGACTTCTGATGCAGGGCTGTGTGGCTTTTCTTCAGCTTTCTGGTTCAAAACAGGTTTAATAAAAAGAAGTTATGTACCTACCATAATGTTCCATGTTAGTTGTCTTCATCTCGCCTTCTTCTTGCTGGTTGGGATCGGAGCCGAGGAAGACTCGGCCATCTTCTACAGCTCGAGAGCTGTTTACTGGCTCGAGGCTACCCCTTATCCCATGATGCCTAGTGCTAGCTACCCAGATCTCATTTGTAATAGCTAACCCCAGACTCAACCAGAGAAACAACCTGCCCAAGAACAGGTTGAGCATACCTATCATACTCTCTAAGAATGCAGAGGAAACAAATCGAAGAATACTCAGCCAGTGAAACCAAAACTCCTCTCGATCCAATAGGACAGGGGGACGGAGGGTGGGACGCAAGAAGGCGAGATGAAGACAACTAGCAAAGAACATTATGGTAAGTACATAACTTCTTTATGTTAAGTTGTCTATCTCATCTTCATTCTTGCTGGTTGGGACAGCGTCCCTAGCACCTACAATCCTGGGCGGCTCATTGGAACAGACTCTTCAGAACAGTGGAACCAAAGTCAGCTCTGCTCCTGGAGACCATATCTAGTTTGTAATGAGAAATAAAAGTATGAGGATTTGCCCACGTGGCAGCTGCACAAATAGAATCCATGGGCAACCTAGATTGGAAGGCTACAGAGGTGGCCAAAGCCCTAGTAGAATGACCTTTCGGTTTGATAGGCAAGTCTTTGTTTCTCAATTGATAAATGAAGGTAATAACATGAGACAACCAGCTGGATAAGATCACTTTGGAAACTGGGAGACTGTTTGCCTAGTGCATAGGAAAGGAATAGTTGGTCCGACTTCCTTGTATCCTTGGTCCTATGCAAGTAAAAATGCAATTGTCTATGAACGTCCGATTGGTGTAATTTGTATTCTGCCTTGTTGGTGTGGTTAGGGAAAAACACAGGAAGGTCTATAGATTGGTTCAATTTTCTGAGCAGACTTTCAGAAGGAAAGATGGATTAGTCCTCAGAGCAACCCTAGCCTTATGAAAAAAACAAGTATGGAGGACAAACACATAGTGCCTGAAGTTCAGAGATGCGTCTGGCTGATGTAATAGCCACCAGAAAGAGTGTTTTCCAAGATAGGAATTTAATTGAGCAGGATGCTGCAGGTTCAAAGGGGGGCATAATTAAAGAGGTTAGAACCAAATTAAGGTCCCAAGGAGGAGGGGGATCTCTCACTGGAGGTCTAAGGAGAGAAGTCCCTCTTAGAAAGGCTTTACAGAGCTTATGAGACATAATGTTTGAATTCGACAACCCAACATGAAAGTTAGAAATGGCCGCCAAATGAACCCTAATTGTAGCAGAAGCTGACCCAGAATGAAAGAGTTGTGCTAGGAACTCCAAAATTTTGTTGTGCTAGGAACTCCAAAATTTTGTGGACTGAGGCTGAAAAGGGATCTATGTTCCTAGCCTCTGCCCAACAAGAAAAACGTTTCCATTTACTAGCATAAGTTTTTCTAGTCATGGACTTGTGAGAGGACACAATCTCACGCATGGCCAGGGAAATGCTGGGAAGCCTGGCTAGGGTTGGAATTGGAGCAACCAAGCTGTGAGCTGGAGTGTTTGAAGGGAAATATTCTCTGTTGCTCTGGTTCTGCGGACCCCCTCTGCCATGAGGGCGGCGTCTGTTGTTGTTCCCCCCTCTGCCCTTGGAGGAAAAATCGCTACGTGTGTCAGGCGAGGCTCCCTGGGATTTTCAAAACCACATTTTACCACTCTTCTGACCCTCGGGGTATGGTCTGGAAGGAGTGGAAAAACAGACTCCCACAGCAGAGAGATTCTTGCCTTCTTGCTCACACCTAGTCAAAGTGTCTTTCACCTGTGGTCCAAAAAGAAAGGAACCATCAAAGGGGATGTTGGTGAATGACGCTCTAAAGGGTTCTGCAAAATTACACAGCCACATCCAGGTGTCTCTCCTCAAGGCCACACCCATACCTGCGGCTCTACTCGCACCATCGGCTGCATAAGAAATGAGCCTCATGGAGGAGTTGACTACAGAATTAAGGGTCGCCAGCTGGGAAGCCACTTTAGCTTGAGCCCCCTCAGCTGATGGATCTTGAAGGGTATTTCACAGCTCTTTAAGGAGACCCCTCTGAAGTCAGGTAAAATGGCATAAGTAATTCCAGTGACCTCATGGAAAAGGTCGCTGAAGCAAACATTCGCTTCCCATATCTGTCCATGGTCCTAGACTCCTTGTTAGTAGGATGGACAGATGAAGTTTCCGCTAACTCCTTTTTCTTGGCCGCTGCTACCACCATGGCATCAACAGGAACACCTTTCGAAAGGAATTGCTTATCTTGGGGTGCTGTAATGAATTTACCAGGTCTCCTCGGAGTTGGTTCCACTTTATCCGGAGCTGACCAAGCCTTCAGAGCCACCACTGACATAAGTGGATTGAAAGGCGGAGAAACCCAGGAGGTGGAAGGTCGGGAACCAAACGCATCCAGGAATACAGACTCATCCACGGTTGGGGCTAGGGGATTCCAGTTCCCCCTATGCTTAAGCATTTCAAGGATGTCCGAAAAAGAAACATCTTCAGAGGGGGATCTCGGGGACCCTTCCAAGTCATCTAAGTCTGTATCAGAAGTGACAGACTCAGGGGAGTCAATGTGCTTCCTCTTGCACTTCTTCTTATGAGGGGGCTCCTCAGAATGGTCAGGGGAGGCCTCGGAAGAAGAGAAAACACCCAATGGGGTTGCCCTGAAGTGCCGGATGGGGCCGATAGTGGAGCTGACTCAGTGGCCAGCACACTCCTCATGACATCGAAGGTGTCCCTGCCACGATGCAGAGAAGGCTCTGGTTCCGAGGAAATCGGAATCCTTCTCCGCACCGAGGGAGACTGCTCCGAGGCCGATGTAGGAGCCGAGCTCACCTGCGCCGAAGCTCCAAGAGGGAGAATGGGGTTGGACAAGGGTCCGATGCCACTCGCCCCCTCGGAGCAGAGGAAGCCCCGGCGCCCAGATCCCTCGACGGACAGCACCATCGAGGGAATCTGAGCTGATGACGGAACCGAAGGAGAAAGAGTTATCGGAGCAGATGGTTCCACTACTCGAACCCCAATGAACTCCGGCTCCGAGCTCAATGGAGTCAGAGGAGGAACCGATAGAAGTGGACGGAGCCGACACCTGTTGAGGAGGGCTGGACAACATCTTGGTAAGCGCCTGCGGCTTAAGCAACCTACTGACCACTCTCTCCACGTTGTGATCAGAGAACCTAGAAGATCGAGAGGAGTGAGATGATCTGTGACTGCGCTCGCTCTGAAGCAGGGGAGACCGAGGAGCCAAATGAATCGATTCCAGAGAGCCTCTTGTGGCTCCATGATGGCTCCAAAGTTTCTGATGGAGCCGATGGGGAGAGTCTTATCAGTTCTGGCCAGAACCGAAGTAGCAGGTATAGTCTGAACCAAAGATGGCTCCACACTTGGAGCCGACGAGTTGGACGATTTTGGGGATTTCACAGGCTGAGTCTTGGCCGGTGAATCCTGGGGCTTTAAAAGGCCCCTAAGAATAAGCTTATTCTTATGGTCCTGCAGAACTCTTGGACTAAATGCATGGCAGATGGAACAAGAGTCCTGCAGGTGCACAGCGCCTAAGCGGTAGACGCAAGTGTGCCCATCTGTCAGAGACATTTTCTGACAGCATGAGTCACACTTCTTGAATCCAGACACCTTGGATTCTTTAGACATCCTGAATCAAAAGGACAATAGTTAATAACCAATACACAGTCTACAGAAAAAACACAGACAGTACAGTATAATACAGACTAAAGTTTTTTTTTATTTTTAGGAAGCCTCTAACTCAAATGGCTGGCCTAACAAGAAGGTATAAGTAAAGCCTCTAACCTAAATGGCTAACCTGACAAGAAAAGGATAAGGAGGGGGAGAGGAAGAAAAAAACACGTTCTAAGAGTGGGAGGGAGGACTACAAAAAATATACTCAACTACCACAACAAGTATAAAACTAAAAGTTAAGAATACCCTACTAAGAAAAAAGATTATTTCACAGAAAAAAGTCAATACAAGCCTGAGCCAGAAAAACGACACCTCGCAGCTGAAGTGGCAAACGAGATCTGGGTCGCTAGCGCTAGGCATCATGGGATAAGGGGTAGCCTAGAGCCAGTAAACAGCTCTCGAGCTATAGAAGATGGACAAGTCGGAGCCGAGGATCGGCTTCGATCCCAACCAGAAAGAACAAAGGCGAGATAGACAACTTAACATCCTATTTTTCTTCTCTTTTACAGGTAGTTTAGGGTGGTTATTGCCACCAGACATTTCTGATTTTTTTCCTCTTTTCAGTCTTAGTTCAAGATTTTGAAATTTTACTTTTAATGAGCTTCCAGGGCTATCTATACAAGTAAATAACTTTAACACAGTCCTTACAATTATCACCGTTGTGTGCTGTCCCCCCAAAAAAGACGCACCGTAATTCAAAATATTTGGAATTGCCTACCATAGACACCTGCTAACTGACTTAACCTGAAATGACATATCAGAATAGACGTAGAGCAAATGATATGCAAGTTAGGATTCCCCATGACAGAAAACAAAAAAAGCAGTTTCTTTTTTGTTGGCAACCCTTGAAAAACAAAGGAACCAATGAACTTGTGAAATGAAAACTAGTGACTAATGGTTTCAAAGCAGGAAGAACTAGAGGTGGGAATGTAATGCTGGCTTTATATAATAACACAAGTTTGCCAATAGCAGTGGTACATCAGGTGAAAAAGATAACTAATGCCAAAGAGGCACAAAAATGCAGCAAAAACTAGCCTGAATGACATCAGTTGGTAAGAAAGCCAACTGTCGTATTGCAGTTGTTCTTCTCAAAGCAACTTCAACCAGGTACCTTTCTAAAAGGCAAATATATGTCTCTTATTTTGAATGTTTGCTACCTTCAATTTTTCAAACAGTATAAGGACTAAACAACTATGTACCCTAGGACACAACTCTCTGCAACAAGAGAGCAGCAAACATTCAGGTCACTCCCCGAAAAGGAGAAATAGGTAGGTTTCAGGGAACTGACAAACTATATCAAGGATGCACCACACAAGTTAAGTCTAAGACAGCTTCAGTCATTTGAAACAACTACATCTATCACCTTATTAAGACCAAACAAACTGCAAACTGGACTAAATGTGATGCAGCAAAATGACTGAATAAAATTCTGGGAAAGCAGTACAAAAATGTGCACAAAATGTACACTACAGAAATGTCACCTCTTCTTCAGCACCATTTTTAAAATATACAGGTGCTAAGTTGATGGACCTGTCTTACCTTTCATGACCACTTCAGGTAACCCATATGGCTCATATTCGTTGTCATCGTATGCCACAGAAACCTGGTTCCTTGTTTTCTCAATCCTAGCTGCTATCTTTGCTGGTTCTTCAGTCAGTATCCAAGGCTTTTTGTTTTCCAAGGTGCTGCCATTTTCAGGCAGTCTGAAGTCTTTTTCTCTATCAGTTTGTGTTTCCACATTCCGAATGCGCTTATCCTCTTCTACAACAAAGCCACTTGTACCTTCAAGTTTTTTGTACTGCTCCTGAAGCCTGGAATACTTTTCGAAGTTCAGGTCAACTTCTAAACATTTTAGTCTTAATTGCTCACGTAGTGAGTCCACTTCCTGCTGCAGCTGGTCAAGCGTTCTTGGTTGAATCTCTAAACAAATGTTATTAGGAAGGCAAAAAAAAAAAAAAAGACATTTAAAATGGCTTTTTTAACAATATTAAGCAACTGTTGTCAAGTTTTATTTGTTCTTTTAGCTGTTCTATATGCAACTTATATGGCCAACTGTAAGCAATGGAACTGACCTATCATGAACATTTCTGAAAGAAGATATTTCTCTTCTTACACTGCAACAACTAATTTTAAACACACAAAATTGTCTTAGCATCTGTACTTTAATGTTGATGTGGTGGGTCCACTTCTAAATCTTACAAGCTCATAATCTTGAAATTTAAAATACTGAGTCCAAAATCTTGAAAGTTCAAAATACTGAAAACTCAAAATAGTGAATTTCATAATATCAAAAAAAAAAAAACTAACATGAAAAAGAGAAATGGCAGCCAATTGAACTTTGATAGGAGAAGAACCATCTCCCTGCTGAAAAATATTGGCTAGGAAATCAAGAATGGCAGAAATAGGAGCCATGAATGGGGTCTAAACACTCCTTTGAGACGCCCAAAAGGAAAAACATTTCCACTTGCTGTGGTAAGCATTCCTGGTTGAAGACTTATGAGCAGCCACCATAATCGACCTAACTTAAGAGGATAATCCAGGAGTCCTAGCGATCATGGAAACTGGAGCAGCCAAGCTGAGAGCTTCAAACTGTCCAGGTTCGGATGAGGAACCCCCGATGGGTGTGAAATCAGATCCTGAATGGGATCCAAGATCCAAGGCGGAGCCAGAAGGTGAGACCAAAGGAAGGGAAACTATATCTGGTGAGGCCAAATCAGGGCAATGAGGATACTTTGCGCCCCAGTCGACGAGCTTTCTGTAGAAACCTCGGAATCAGAGGTACTGGAGGGTAAGCATACAGAAAACTGGGAGGCCAAGCATGGACTAGAGCATCTCTGGGGGACTCCCCCAGCAGGGGGTTCACGGCGAAAAACTCACTGCACTTCACGTTGGAAGGAGATGTGAACATATCGCAGCAAGGCTGACCCCACTCCAGGAAGATCTGCTCCGCTATTGAAAGAGTCAGTAACCACTCGTATGGTATCAGAATTGTCCGACTTAACCTGTCCGCTAGAATGTTGGACCATCCCAGAATGTGCGTTGCTATGAGAAAACGACTGGTGGAGATCACTCATTCCCATACTCTCATGGCCTCACAACAAAAGGGGTAAGATCTGGTTCCTCCCGGTTTGTTGATGTACCAGACCACTGACATGTTGTCCGATTGAATTGCAATGGTTCCCAGAGGAAGAAAGGCATGAAGGTTCTGCAACGCTAAAAGGACCGCCCTCATCTCTAGAGCATTTATGTGCAAGCTGGTCTCTACAGGAGACCACAGGCCTTGGACTGCCCTGCCCGAACAGTGCCCCCTCCACCAGAGTTGAGAAGTGTCTGTGGTCACTGTGGCTTGGACATAAGCTGAAACAAAGGGTCGTCCCTCCAAGATCTCCAGAGAGCACATCCACCACAGAAGGGACAGCCGACAGATTCGACTGAGTTGTATTGGATATGATAATGGAAGTTCCAATAGGGACCATTGTACAGCTAGTGTCCACTGTAGAATTCTCATATGTAACCGGGTACATGGAAGAAGCGTTATGGTCACTGCCATTGAACCCAAGGCCCTCAACACTGATTCTGCTGATGGAAGATGACAACAGTAGATCAGAGAGACATGCATCCTCAGGTTTTGTACTCTCTCCGAGGTCAGGAAGATTTTGCATTGTAAGGTGTCTCTCCTTGCCCCAATGTAGTCTATCACCTGGACAGGATTTAGAAGTTATTTGGAAGTGCTGATTGTGATCCCCAAATGCAGGGCAAGCTTTAAGAAACAATCCCTGGTTTGAGAAAGCAGATGCCTGGTGGGAGCAGTGAGGAGCCAATTGTCTAGATATGGATAGACCTGAATCCCCTGAAGCCTCAGGTGAGCCACTACTACCACCATCACTTTAGTGAACACCCTGGGGACTGTCGTGAGACAAAAGGGTAGGGCTAGAAATTGGTAATGATAGACTCCTAGCTGGAAGCGGAGGAACCTGCTGGAAGCGGAGGAACCTCCTGGAGCTTCTGTGCATCTTTATGTGATAATAGGCATCCTGGAGGTCTAACGAGCACATCCAGTCACTCTCTTGCAGGTACGGCATATAATGGACTGTGTGATCATCTGGAATTTTTCTTTGGCAACTGATAGGTTCAAGGTAGATAGGTCCAGAATGGGCCTTAAGTCCCCTGTTTTCTTTGGCACCAAAAAACCTGGAGTAGAAGCCTGATCCGGACTGATCTGGGGGGACAGGTTCAATGGCTCATTTTTCTAGCAGCTTAGAAATTTCCTGTGCTGCTGCCTCCCTTTGCGTGAGTGGTACGTCCAGGAGGTGTTTTGGAGGTTTGGGAGAAACCACAAAGGGGATACAGTATCCTCTGGATATATGAAGCACCCAGTGGTCTGATGTTATGGACTCCCATGCCACCAGGTGCAATGACAATCGTCCCCCGACTGCTTCCACAGTAGAGCAGTCGGGCAACCCCTCAGGGTTGCTGTCCAGGCCTGTCCGAGAAAGGTTCTTGAGACCCACAATTTCTCTGACCCCCTCTGCCTCTGGGCCAGCATCCAATCTGCCCCCCCCTCTGCCTCTGGGGGAAGAACAGCCCTGAGTGTCCCGGGAATACTGTGACTTCCAGAACCACATCTTCTTTTGCCTCTCTGATTCCAGGAAAAGGATCTTTGAGGGTTCGAGAAGGGGATTCCAATGTCAGAAAGTGTTCTTCCCATCCTTCTCACTCTGGACTAAAGTCTCTGACGGTTTTATCAAAGAGAGTAGAGCAGTCATAAGGGGCATTGGTAACGGACGCCCTGAAAGGTTCCGAAAACTGACAGTCTGAGCCAGGCATTGCGCCTCATGGACACACCAGACCCAGCCACCCTAGCTGCTCCTTCAGTAGCATGTGAGAGGAGTCGCATGGACGTGTTGGAGACAGCTTTCAAAGTGGCCATCCTCACGGAGAATGAGTCCCTGTCCTCTTGCGACATGGACTTGGGGGGGGGGGGACTCGGCTAGTTCCTTGACCAGGCCGCGCTGGAGTCTCGTGACGTGGGCCAGGTAGTTCAGCACTCTAATGGAAAAGGTTGCTGATGCATAAACCCGCTTCCCTAAGCGGTCCATCATCTGCAACTATCGGTGAGAAGGATGAACCGAGGAACTCTCTTGGGCTAGTTCCTTCTTTGTGGCTGCTGCTACCACCATAGCGTCTATGGGGGAGCCCTTGCTCCACGCTGGCCTATCCGATGGTGGACTTAAGATCTTATCAAGACATTTAGGGATTGGTTCCACTGTGTCCGTCTCCTTCCAGGCCAGTGAGGTGACAAGGTCCACAAGAGGATCTGCGGGAGAGAACAACCAGGAAGTAGATGGGCCCTTGCCGAAAGCCTCCAGGAACACGGACTCGTCAGAAGAAGGTTTGGGGATGGACCAACCTCCCCGTTGGCGAAGGATTTCCATGATGTCTCCAAAGGAGACATCCTCGGGAGGTGACCTGGGGGGAACCTTCCCCATCATCCAAATCCGTGTCCTCAGTGAGTGACTCGGGGGAGTCCAAGTGCCTCCTCTTACACGTATCCTTGCGAGGCACGTCTCCGGTGGTGCTCTCCGGGGGGAATTCGCAAGCCACTTGCTGCCGGGGGAACTGTCTGGGGCTCCTCGAGCACGAGCTGTCCCTCTGGTAAAATGATGGGATTCGTAGATAGAACCATGGGGGTTGGGGCAGAGTCCGAGGGGATAGTCAAGGTTCTCGATCTGGCAGAGAGAACCCTTTCTATCACATCAAATGCCAAGGGAGAGCGAACCTCCTGGGGAACCGATAAGGAAGCCGGTCTCCCCGGATCCAAAGTGAGAATTGGAGCCAGGCCTGAAGTGGACAGAGCTCCGAGGGAGTGAACTTGGCCCGACAAAGCCGGAGCCGATGAAAAACGTTCTGCTCCCTTGGATCTGACACCCAAGCTCCGGCTCAGAGAACCACTCTGATCTGAACTGGTCGGATCTGACATGCTCCAGGCAGCTGTCGGCATCGAGGAAGCAGGTACCACCAGTGCTGACCCCCTGACTAAGGCCATCCTCGGATCAGAGTACTTCGAACCCGGTGGACAGATCGGAGAAGTAGAAATCTGTGCAAAAAAAGGAAGCGAGCTCCCTCCTCCAGAGGGAGAGGGGGCTGGGGGCTGGGAAGACCCCCATCTGGATCTGAGTATGAATGAACCGCCTCATCATTTTATCCATGTCAACTTCTGATTAGCTCCACATGGACCTCGACAAGGCCACGGACTCAGACCTTGTGGGTCAAGGAACCGAGGCCCTAGATGGAGAACGTGTCTCCTCCGGCTCCGGGGAAAATCTCGGAGATCGGAACAGAGGGGAGTCATGGATACTAGGCTGACTTGTGGCGGGAGTAGATGGAAGGTCCAGAGACCTCTTCCGTTTCTCTGGCTTAGAAGAGTGCCTGTCCATGTGCTCTCTCTCCTTCTCTCTGCCCCTTTTCTGCTCCACTTCCACAGGCTTAGAAGCGGGAGGTTGAATATCAGCCTGGGATGGAGGAGAAGCAAAGGCAAGAGAGGAAGGAGAGGTGGCCACAGCAGCCACTATGACTGAAGCTGTGGATGAGGCAGCCGCCTCAGAAGTGGAAAGAAGGCCTTTGAGGGCCAACTTAGCCTTCCTGTCCTTAATAGAGAGTGGGTTAAAACCTGCGCAGATAGTACAATCTGTAGTCAAGTGGGCAACGCCCAAGCACATCACACAAAGAGTGTTGCCATCCGCAGGAGACAATTTATGGCCACACTCAGTGCACCTTTTAAATACAGGCTTGGAGTCAGCCATGACTGTACAAGAAGACACACTACAGAAGGAAAGAGGAGAAGAAAAAACCTATTTCCCACTCTCAAACCACTCACCCACACTCAAGGCACACACAACACTGAGGGGGGAGGGGAAGCAATACAGACTAACAAACTAACACTAAAACTACTTAGGAAACTTTCTAACACATAACGCACCAGCGAGGGGAGGAGGAGAGGGAACCTACACAAAACACCTTCACCGAAAAATTTTAGAAAAAAGTTGCTTAAAAAGCAAAAAATCCACTCACTAACTCGGAGCTCAGGAAATAACGATGCTTTAGGCAAGCCGCGGCAAACGAGATCTGGGGGTTGGAAGGTAGTGGAGGTGTATTATGGGTAAGGGGAAAAGCTTGGAGCTCAGAGCAGATGCTAGTGCAATTGCCGGCTTGGATCTGATATGGATCCGGTATCCCACAAGTTGAAGACAAAATGAAGTAAACTACTTCAGATCTAAAGGATACCAACACTTACAATAATCCACCAGAAATACATAGAGAAACAAATAAAAGACAAAGCATATTAGTTTATTCCAACTATTAGCAGGGGGACAAGCCCCCCCTGCACTACCCATGTGGGGGACTGTGCCCCCCCACCCCCTGCTACTTAAATATATAAACTCCGAGATCGCACTTTACTACACTAAGATGAGTTATGTTGTTGTATTGCAAATTAAAAGGGAACATGACTAAGGTTACAACAGGCAGTCATGAAGCACGTAATGGTATGTTTGCCATTTTCCTCTGTGGAATGCAATCTTGGAGTTGATATATTTAAGTAGCAGGGGGTGTCCACCACATGGGGGGGGTGCAGGGCGGCTTGCCCCCCTGCTTATAGTTGGAGACCAGTAATATGTTTTGTTATGTAGTTGCGCTGAAATATTTTAAGTGTTATATTCTTTTTTCAATATCATGAAATTCAGTATTTTGAATTTTCAGTATTATGAGCTTTCAAGATTTAGAAGTGGACCCGATGTGCTACACAGAGCATGGTGATTACACTATATGACAAAAAAGACAAACCAGTTAAGCACTTCTGTACTGCGAGACTCTATCTTAACTGTTAAACATACCTACTTCAGTTGTTAAGATCAGGTATCCCACTAGGTAGTTAAACCTGCTAGTACAAACCAGCAAACAGGGACAGAATTCAAAACAGATTTCTTTCTGCATGCCCTCCCTGTGGTCGCGTGGGTTTCCTCCGGGTGCTCTGGTTTCCTCCCACATCCCAAAGACATGCTGTAGGTGGATTGGACACTCTAACTTGGCCCTAGGTGTGAGTGTGTGCATGTGTGTGCCTTCTGTGGAAGGTTGGGCACCGGGCTGGCAACTCGACACTGTAAAACTCCACTGCCAATCATGAGCGGACAGGTGATCTGCTGTGGCTACCCCTAACAGGGAAAACCCTAAAGAAGATCAGTCTCCCATTTCCAGGCACACCAAACACAAAACACTTCTGCAGGGAGACAAGTTCCTTATGCCCCCACTACACCCACACAGCTCTAAATATGATAACTATGCCCCCTGAACCCACACAGCTCTAAATATGCTAACTCCAAGGTGACACAATAGAGTATGAAAAGGTCAACTTCCTTAACTACACTAAGACATTATCTTCATGTAATACACAATTACTTACCAATAAAAAAGTAGATCAGCAAAACAGATCTTTGGCGTGGACTTTAATGAAACAGGGATCATCTAAGTGAGGTGGAACCACATGCAATCATTGCAGAAACACCAACTGACTTCGTAATAAACAGCTTAAAATAATACACACAAATGCAATGGGAAACTGCTCACGATATTTTACAGTAGCAAACCATAACAAAACCAGCTGTATAAAATCCTTACTTCTCAAACTAAAACCCTGTTCCCCCTCAGTTGATAACCTACCTCCACACTTCCTTCAGATAGCAGCTAACTCTCTAGCCCTTCCTATCTCCATACTTATCAACCACTCTGTCACTGAATCCAAAGTTCCCTCTATCTGGAAAAAATTCTTTACCTTACCCATACACAAAGGATGAAACTCCACTGAACTTGCAAACTTCAGGCCAATAGCAATTTTATCACCTCTCTCTAAAATATTAGAAAAATGTGTGCATAAGCAAATCCTTGACTACTTACTACAAGAAAATTTACCCCCCCCCCCCAAAACATAGCACTTCTACTGCCCCTGCATCCTTTATCAACACCATCTCCCTGGCCAAGGATACAAACTAGTGTCTTGCCTCTTTCTCGATCTCTCTAAGGCATTTGACACAGTCTCCCACCCACTATTGTTTGCCAAACTCTCATACCTTAATTTTTCCACTTCAACTATTACCTGGTTCTCTAGTTCCCTCAATGACTGTCAGCAATCAGTAAAATGGCTGTCTACAGTTTCCTCTGCACTTGCAATTAAAATGGACATTCTCCAACCATCTATTCTTGGCCCCTTACTCTTCAACATCTTTACTAATGTACTCTATACTTCCTGTCCACAATCATTACTTGTGCAATATGTAGACAGTCATCACCATTGCTGATACTCTCTCTGAACTAAACTCCATTACCCAAAAATCCTTCATATCCATCGAAAACTGGCTTACAAAGAATCAGTTAATCCTAAATCCTAGGAAGACTAAACTCTTACTTTTTCTACCAAAAACCCATAGCCACCTCAAATCTACTTTCTCTATCTCATCTCTCAACACTCCAATCACAACTGGATCAAACACTAAGAATCTCGGGATCAGAATAGATGACCAACTCAAATGTGGCCTTCACATACACAACTGCACACAAAAAAATCAAAAAACTTGTTCTTCTTTACAGAAATAAAAAAATCCTGTCAAATGAAGCCAAAATGACCCTATCCCATGCCTACTTTCTCCCAAGCTTATTTGCTGGCTCACAAATCCTCACCAACCTTCAGAATTCACTCTTAACAAAATTAGAAACTAACTATAATAAAGTTGCCAGATTCGCTGTTAATCAGTCCTATAAATCTCATCACAGTCTTTCGCTTAAAACCTTTTAGTGGTTACAGTTCCCCCACCAACTACTTCTATCTCAGCTTCAAATCATTCATGCCATTCAGTATTTGCCCTCCTTCTGTCCCAACATCTCCTCACTTGTCTCCCTCTACACCCCCCCCCCCAGGACTCTCCAAAGCACTGACCAAAATCTACTTCAAATTTACAAACCAAAAAAACAAAATAGAACAAAACCTTTTTAGTTTCTCCCCTGCCCTCTCTTGGAACAAACTTCCCCTGGATATTCAAAGTATTAAGCAACCAAACGATTCAAAGCTGCAACTGAAAACTTTTTAAATTGTTCCTGGACCTGCCATTGCACACATCCTCATTAACTGTCTACCATTACCTCCTCAGCTATCACCTTCCCTCCTCTCCTCTTTTTTTCTCTCATCCTCATTCAACAGCCTTAACTGTTGAAACTGACTTGTAAACAGCTTTGACTACCTATTATAACTTTCTACTCAAATAGGTTTATGTCTAAACTATTTAACAAAATATCTAGAGGTTAATATGCTATTCTGACATTCCTTGTAATGTTGCTATGTAGCTTCAACCTTTGCAACTGTTTTCTTGATAATGACTGTATATCTTTGCAAAAACCCCGGTGCCTCAATATTTGAAATTGACTACAAACTAACTTTTTAATAATGCACTTGAGCTTGCATATGTGTTAACTGTGGAGCTCTACTTCCTTGGCCTCAGCTGAAAAAGGGTGACAGCTCAGTCATACTAACCCAGCCAACAAATGTCAGATAAATAAATAATAAATAAAAGGACACTACACATTACAGTCTAAAGGGAAGGTGTATTTAGCCAATTGCACTGGCTGAACACAAATTATTTGAGCATTTGTAGGAACATAATTATGTTATTAAAACAGTAAGGTAAAGTAAAAGATTCTGGGATGTATGAATTTTAAAGAGGTTGTTTTATAGTTACTGGAAAGCTTAAACTGAGGGGTTGATTACCATATGCTGAAAGCCAAATAATTGTCTGGCATTTTAATTTAGCTTTCATAATTTAGCCTGGGTTGAATGACAGCATGAAATGTGTGTCAAGTCTAAGGACTGAAATGAGAATCTGGGATTTTCTTTTTGATCACATCTTGTTTTAATTATTTAAATTTTTGCAGAGTATGACTTGTGGGTTTCTTAAGGAACAAAAACACCCAATTATCTGTGCCCAATGGTGCCTATTGTATTTGTCATTATAGAAACCTATCTTGCATAGTCCACATCTCCTAGAAAGCACGAAGATTTCCTCATCAAATTCTAGAATATAAATATCAATAAAAATACGGTCCTTAAGACTTCTCAATGCCTAAATATTAATCTACTTTGTTAGTCAAACAAAATGAACCAATTAAGAAATCTAACTAGGGGGTGTAGGTATCACATAGATGAATCTAGGATCCTTGTACTCCTCACTTATGATTATCTAAAATCAGCACAAATCACTATAGCACTATCTTTTTTGTCTGAGTAACATAAAATTCACTCATACATAAATTATCTTTACCAGAGTTTACCAGCGGAAGCCAAAGATAATAAATGTTATACTCGTAGAAAAAGAATGGGACACCGCCCTCAAGGACCTAAATAAATTTGCTCAGTGTATTATAAACAGGTTCTATGAGATTATTAACTTATGCATTCATGAATGCATACTGGCAAGAGTTGAACATATAGGTAAAGTAAAAAAATAAATAAATAAAATAAACCATCACAAATCTAATAAAACAGAAAAAAAGAGATTCTACTTAGCATTCAAGAATTGCCCCATAGCAAAAGTGAGCCTGGATTATATAATCTAGTTATGCATTTTATCCAATTTTCCTAGCCATAAACTAAACCGAATCTCAAAGTCTGAAAGCAATAAAATGTTCTGTAATGCTATCAATAAAGAAAGAAGTGCTCACCCAAACTGAAGGGCATAATGAATGCATCTGCGGAAGAATTCTGTGCAAACTTCAAACTAAGCAAAAATATTATATAAAGAGTGCTGCAGGTATGACAGGAAGCACTTGTTATGCACCTATAGATATGATAACTGCTGCCACCAATACAATTACAGACTCAGTCATGAGACCAGATAACATGATATAAAGTATCAAGGAAAGCCTGAGTAAACCAGCAGCAGTCATGTTAAACAAAATGATAATATGTGGGTATGACCCTGTCTCTATAGCAATAGGCTGTAGTGACATCAATTCACAGGGGGGAGGGTAACAAGAACCAAACAATTTTAATCCTGCAACAACAAAACTTCTTAAAATGATATAGGAACCAACTTCTCTTGGCTATGGAACTGTATGTCTCTGTCGTACTAAAGTCATGGCATTATCCGATGAGGCAACGGTAGCATTTGTACAAGGACTGACACTGCACGCTACTCAATGTGACCTTGATGTGGGATTCAGTGCTGTTCCACATCATGGGCTAAGCAACAAATTGTCAGTCCATAAGAAGTTCAAATAGGTTAACCAAAAGGATACAATGAGTCAGGATGGGGATACCTTCTTCAGGGATTTATTCTTCTCTGATACAAAAGTGAAAAATTGGCTCTGAATGACCAAATGTGATAATGTCTGCAAAATGGATAACAAGATTACTTCAACCAGAGTAACTAAAGTTCTCAAAGATGATGAATAAAATGCATATGTAGTTCAGTAATAATGAATAAATGTCAAGAAATGCAGCATCATGAGATTTGGTGACAAGGATGTAATTTATAGTTCCAAAATAATCAAATCATGACAAACAACATCATTGTTAAAGATGTGATGACAACAGTAGGCAATAACCTAAAATGTTGAAAAGTTATGTATCTGCCACAAATCAGAAAAGTAATATTCTATAGTGCATCTAAGCTAAAAGGGCTTGTTTCATTCTGGTGATATCACTATCGCTTTACATTTCCCTAATATGACACTTTATTGAATACAATTGCTTTGTTCTCTAGTCATTGAACAAGCCACCTGAAACAATTTGGAAAGGTACAACAGTCCCTCATCACAAGAGTCACATAGCAGGAAAAGTATTTGGAAAGGCTCCTGCAAATACAATCTTCCTGTTGAGATAGGTTGCTCTGTGGCACCCTCTGCGTGGTCTACAAGATGAGCTCTGATCTAGTTCTACATACAGGGTATGCCTGAAATTCACAGATGTATGAGTGGGAAGGCATATCAGTGAACTTAACACTGAAAAAATATCATTAAGAGAAAAAGATGAGTTAAACAGTGCCTTCCAAGACTATGGAATACACTTTTTACAGTCAGAATAAAATGTTCATCGACTTTCATCAAAAATATGCTTCATAAAATTATGGGAAGCAAAAAATGTCAACATAGAACACTGCAGTGAAGCTTCTTCAATTCTAGTATTAATGCTCCATGACAAGGCACAAAGCACAAGCATTCTACAATTCTCCTGTGTTGTCAAACACTTAGAGGAAGGCTCATGAAGTCAAGGGTTAGCAGCACTGGGCACTCTGTAATGTTGCAGCAATGCCATCACTTAGAGGAATGGAGAGATGAAATGAAGGATATGCCATAAAGCCTACAGTCTTGTAACAGCAAGGGGGTGAAGGTCATGATAAGTAAGTTGCACAACACAGCACGTGTACTGTAGTGTAAGGCCATATTTAGCACAGAGCATACCTTATCAAAGGGGTATAAAGTGTTCCACAAGTAACTATCACACCTCTTACAAGTAAAACACGCCCAAATTGCTGAAGGTATAAACAGATTAAGAGAGGCAGATGACAGATCAAAGATAAAGTGTGAACTTGTAGAGAATATGAATTAAATTTACCCAATTTCATCTGAATGGAATTCGCTGAATGCTTTAGCTGAATCCTGCTTAACCAGACACAGCAATATGACTTTTCAGCTTGTTGAACATTTCAACTTAAAACATTTCAAGTTAAAATTTCTCCTCTCTTATGAGTAATCTCAAAGTCAGCATAATTACAGAAGTTACTGTTTGGAGAGGTAGAGCCCCACCCCACCCCATATGGCGAGTGCAGGGGGGTTGCTACATCTGTTAAGTATATATTACTTTCTGTTCTGTTTTTGATATGTACAATTTTAAGTGCCTCTCAGCTGCACTTGTTTCACTGTGAATTATGTTACTTAGGGAAGTACTTGCAAATTGTCAGTTGTGATCAGCGTACTACTCCAGTAGACAGATGTAAAACAAAAAATAAAATTATCTGGTTGCCTTCCAGTGCTATTCATATGTGAGATGCACACCACCTGATAGCACTACTAATGCTGACATAAGGGCCAGCAATGGCTTATTGAGGAGGATGGGCTGAACTATGAAAAAACTAACATGTTTAACTAAAAGTCAAGCGACCCTCCCCAAAGAGAAATGCATTATATTTTACACCTGAGCAGGTGATGCAAATTCAATCTGGACATCAACTACCGTTTCCTCTCTAGCACGCTGATGATCATGCTGCACAGAACCACATTGGCTGACTGGCTAGTCTAAACTGTCCTTAAATATTCAGAAAGCATTTTCCTTTCCCTGTAGCTTAGGTCAGAGCTAAAACTGCTTCAAGACAGACCACTTCACTCACCAAGTTAAACTAATTAATTCCAGACTGAATAGAGCTACTGAAGTGCTCCTCATGATATTCTCAATGGCTTCTTCCAGCAAATGGGACAGACATAGCCAAGAATGGCACCGCATACAAGCATTGATGGCTTTTTTTACCACTTCCTGCAAAGAAGCATTACATGCAACTCAAAGAGAATGGGAAGTTATTTTTAATGCACCTCCACAGGCTGCTGAGAATAAGCACAGACCCACATCTTACTCCTACACCGTACAGTACTCTTCAGCAAACAATGTGCCCCAAATTATGCAAACCTTTCCTGACAATATGGATACAATCTAAACTCTATGAATGCAGTTTAAGCTCTAAGATGCTCCACTCTAAACTTACAAATTTCCTTCACCGTAGCTGGGGCTCAAACACTGCCCTGGCCTACTGTCTATGCATTACATTATCTGGTACTGTACTCTTCTAAAACTGAGGGATATCCCCTTCTGGATGACACATTTCACGTGCCTTCTTTGGCAAGATGTGGTGCATGATTAGATGCTGCTAAGTGGCCTAATCCACCACTCAGTAAGATTCCAAAAAAGGTGATACAACAAGAGAAACCTTGTCAGCTACTTCACAATTTTGTGGAGATACAATGGACATACAACTTGGGGTGCTCCTGCTCCCAGTATGCCTAGCCACCTGTGCTTTGGAGGTGCATTAGAACTAAAGCAAAGAATGATCTACAGGGTTAACTCTGGTGATAAGGATTTATCATTCCTTCTCCTCTAACTCAAGATCAACAGCAATGTGGATATTATTCAGTACAAGATATAGCTTCATGGAAGAAAATGAGAGGGTGAATATATCTAGAGGAAGTGGAGTTCTTGCCCTTCATCTTAAAGAGTTGCTAGCCCTTGTATCAGTATTTCTATTGAAAGCTGAAGAGAAGAAGTGAACACCCATTTACTCACGTGCAATGATGCCACATCTAGTTCACAGTGTCTTTCTTATGTGCCACCACAGGTGGTTACCAGCCACTTGCAGCAGTTGGGCATGAGGCTCCATCCAACACTGCATTCCCAAAAGAAAAGGCAATGTATTACCACATGAAGACACCATGAAGACCATTCTTAGTAACTTCTTAGTCTTAAATGTTCACTGGCACCCTGGCTCGTATTGGTTTTAAGGAGGTTAGCAGTGCTGCGTCCACCCAAAGATTTAAATACAAGTTTAATTTCCACAACCCAGCTGCATAATCAGACAATGAAGTGAAAGGAAAGCAACTTAGAATGGGAAGACAAAATAAGAAGTTATGTACTCACCATAACGTTCCATCTGAGTAGGTGACTTCATTTGTCTGCAACCTCTGGGTCTTGGATCCGAACTTGGATCCGAGCTGGCAACTTATTTCATAGCTTAGAGATCCGAGCTCCTAGCTCCTCCCCTTACCCATAATCCCCTGCCAACCCTGACTGACCTCAGATCAAGTTTGCCCATATACAAAAAAGCCAAAGGCTAATACATCCCGAAGGATATAATAGAAGGACATACAGGAACAAGAAAAGGGCCAGGGGGAAGGAGGGGGGGGTGGTTGCAGACAAATGAAGTCACCTACTCAGATGGAACATAGGCCAAGAGAATACACTGTGAGATCCATTGTGACAAAGTGATCTTAGAGACAGATTTACCTAGGTTAAATTTGGAAAAGGAAATGAACAACTGGTCAGATTGCCTATGACCAGCAGTCCTGTGAATGTAGAAGCGCAGTTGTCTGTGCACATCTAAGGAATGAAGTTTGTATTCTCCCTTGTTCGGATACTTAGGGAAGAAAACTGGTAGGTTAATGGACTGATTGATATTGGCCTCTGAAGTCACCTTGGGAAGAAAAGAAGGATTGGTCCTGAGATACTCTATCCTGATGAAATGAAAGGCCAAGTATGGGGGTTTCACACAAAGGGCCTGAAGCTCAGAAACTCTTTTTGCCGAAGTAATAGCGACTAGGAACGCCGTTTTCCAAGAAAGGTACCTAAGATCAACCGAGGCAGCTGGTTCAAAAGGGGGAGCCATCAAGGCCTGTAAAACTAGAGCTAAATCCCAAAAGGGTACAATTTCCCTGATAGGAGGTCTGAGCAAGAAAGTACCCTTGAGAAAGGTCTTACACAATTTTGCTGTAATCAAGGGGCCTGATTCATGCCCCACATGCTAGTTGAACCTTGACCGTAGAGCAGCTAGCCCCCTGATGGAACAGACCTGTAAGGAACTCCAAGACAGACGGTAACAGGGCTGTGAAGGGGTCTAAGTTATTATTCTCCGCCCAGATGGAGAAGCGTTTCCACTTACTATGACAGACTTTCCTAGTGGAAGGTTTATGTGCTGCTACGAGAATGGCTTTAACCGGTGGAGAGATTCCGGGAGTCCTGACTAGGAGTGGAACTGGAGCAGCCACGCTGTCAGCTTGAGGTTGTCCAGATTCGGGATCGGGAGGTCTAGGAGATGAGATATTAGATCCGGGATGGGATCTAGAATACAAGGCGGATTTACCAGGTGAGACCAAAGGTAAGGGAACCACGTTTGACGAGGCCAGCATGGGGCAATGAGGATCATCCTGCTCCCCAACAGACTGGCTTTCTGTATGAGTTTCAGCATCAGGGGCAGAGGATGGTAGGCATAAAGTAGACCGGGGGGCCAAGCATGCACCAGAGCGTCTCTCTGGGATTCCCCGACGGGGGGAATTAGAGCGAAGTAGCTGTTGCATTTCATATTCGAGGGAGAGGCAAAGAGATCGCAACAGGGTTGCCCCCACATGGCAAAAATTTGCTTCGATACCTGGGGGTTGAGAGACCACTCGTAAGGGGAAAGGAGGGTGTGGCTGAGTCTGTCCGCCAGTATGTTGGACCGTCCCGGAATGTGCGTTGCAACAAGAAAGCAGTTGGTAGAAATCGCCCATTCCCACACTCTCATGGCCTCTTGACAAAGAGGATAGGACCTGGTTCCCCACTGTTTGTTGATGTACCAGACCACTGACATGTTGTCCGTCTGTATCGCAATAGTCCCTACCAGAAGAAGGTTCTGTAGTGCTCGCAATGCCAATAGCACCGCCCTCATCTCCAGGACATTGATATGCAAGAAGGTCTCTGTGTCGTTCCACGTGCCTTGGACTGTCTTGCCTGTGCAATGCCCCCCCCCCCGCCCGAGGCAAGAGGCGTCCGTGGTCACCGTGGCGAGGGGAGGAGATGTGGAGAAGGGACGTCCCGTGTGGAGATCCGGGGATTGGAGCCACCATACGAGAGCCGTCCTGCACGTCTTGCTGATGGAAATAGGATGGGTTCAGGGGGTAACGATGAAACGACCATTGGACTTGAAGGGTCCATTGCAGTACCCGCATGTTCAGACGAGCCAATGGCAAAAGAGTAATTGCTGCTGCCATGGAGCCTAGAGCCCTCAGGACCAATCCCGCCAGTGGAGCTGTAGATTCGAGGATGGCCTGTACATGCAGCCTCAGGTTCTGAAGACGTTCCGCAGTCAGAAATGCTAGGAGATTTCTTGTGTCCAATTTGGCCCCTATAAACTCTATCACCTGGGTAGGAGCAAGAGAGGATTTTTTCATGTTGATGGTGATGCCCAGCTGGGGGGCCAGCCGGAGGAAGTAGTCCCTCGCTGAGCAAAGTAGATGCCTTGTCGGGGCAGTCAGGAGCCAGTCATCCAGGTATGGAAACACCTGCATTCCCTGGAGTCTCAGGTGGGCCACTATCACTGCTAATACTTTGGTAAACACCCTGGGGGCTGTGGTGAGACCAAAGGGAAGGACCCTGAACTGGTAGTGACTGGCTCCTAGCCGGAAGCGGAGAAACCTCCTGGATCATCTGTCCATAAGAATGTGGTATTATGCATCATTGAGGTCTATAGAGCACATCCAGTCGTTCTCCCACAGTAGGGGGAGAATGGATTGAAGAGTGACCATTCGGAATTTTTCTTTGGTTACCGACAGGTTCAGAAGGGAGATGTCTAGGATTGTTCTTAAGTCACCAGTCTTTTTTGGCACCAGAAAGAACCTGGAGTAAAACCCTAATCCGAGCTGGTCTGGGGGGACAGGTTGGATGGCTCCTTTTTCTAGCAGCTGCTGGATCTCTGCAGCTGCTGCCTCCCTCTGATCGGGTGGTACATCGGGGAGGCTTTTGGTTCTGGGGACATGATACATGGGAATTTGGCAACCTCTGGATATGATACGAAGCACCCAGCGATCTGATGTGATGGACTCCCAAGCTGCCAGGTGCTTCGAGAAATGCCCACCAACTGCCTCCAGAGTGGAGCAGTCGGGCAACCCCTCAGGGTTGTTGCGTGGGTCGGTCAGAGAAAGGTTCTCTGGACCCAAAATTCTTCGGGCCCCCTCTGCCTCTAAGGTGGCGTCCTCCTTGTCCTCCTCTGCCACGGAAGGACTGGTTGTCCAGAGCAGGCTGGGAATGTTGCGATTTCCAGAACCACATCTTCTTCTGTCCCTTTCGGTTCTTGGAGAAGGACCTCTGGGGGAGCGGAGAAGCGGACTCAGATGGCAGACAACATCTTCCCGTCCTTTTCGCTCTGGACTAAAGTGTCGCAAACGGTCTTGCCAAATAAGGCAGAACCATCAAAAGGGGCATTCGCAAATGACGCCTTAAAGGGTTCCGCTAAGTCACAATGTCGGAGCCAGGCCTGGCGCCTCATGACTAGGCCTGCTCCGCTGACTCTAGTGGCTCCCTCTGGAGCATGGGACAACAACCGCATAGAGGTATTAGATATTGATCTTAGAGTGGCCATGCGAGTGGAGTACAATTGCTTGTCCTCCGCCGACCTGGACTCCGGGGGGAAGCAGCGTACTCTTTGATAAGGTCTCGCTGTATCCTGATAACGTGTGCCATATAGTTCAGAGATCTTACTGAGAAGGTCGTTGAATTAAAACCTGCTTCCCCAGACGATCCATCGAGCAGGAATCTTTGCTCGGTGGATGGACCGAGGGACTCTCCTGAGCAAATTCCCTCTTGGTGGCTGCCGCCATCAACATGGCATCTACAGGGGGACCCTTGCTCCAGTGGGATCTGTCCGCAGGGTGGCTCAGAGTTCGATCGGGGCATTTGGGAACTGGCTCCACAGTGTCCGGCTCCTTCCACGCCCTGGTGGTAATAAGGTCCACCAGGGGGTTGGCCGGAGGGGACATCCAAGAGGTAGACGGTCCTGCTTCGAATGCCTCCAGGAACACGGTCTCATCGGAGGAAGCCCTGGGGACAGACCACCCCCCCCCAATCCTGAGCATTTCCATGTGATGTTTCCAAAGGAGACATCTTCGGGGGGTGACCTAGGGGAGCCTTCCCCTTCATCCAAGTCTGTGTCTTCTGTTAAGGACACGGGGGAGTCCATGTGTCTCCTCTTACACTTGTGCTTATGAGGCACATCCTCGGGGGGGCTGTCCGAGGAGGTCTCACCAGCAACGACCTGTTCCAAGGGAACGACCTGAGACATCAAAGCAGGCTGTCCCTGAGGCCGGGTGATGATAGCCTGATTCAGCCGAGAGGGAGTGCGGGATGGAGCCAAAGCAAGGGCCGGGGGTCCGGATGCCCTCAACAGACCCCTCTCCACTGCATCAAAGGCCGAGGGGGAGTCGCTCTCTCTGGGATCCGAAAGTCTACTCCCACTCGGACCCGATGGAGGGATCGGAACCGGAGCCGAGACCATCGGATCCGAAGGACCCGTGTGCTCTGACCCGGACGGAGCCGAAGGCACACAGAATCCCACGGATCCGAAGCTCGGCCCATGGCTCCGAGAGCTCGGATTCGACAAGGAAGGACCCGACAGACTCGAGGGGCAGGGCAGAGTCGGATCCGAAGTACCCAGTACTGTCGGCACCGACCCACCCCCGGGCTCCAACGCTGCCCGGCTCCGTACCCTCCGAACCCAAAAAGCGGGTTGGAGAAGGAGCTATTGGGGCAAAAAAAGGTGTTGAGCTCCCCCCGAAGGCATGAGCACTCCCATCTGCAGCTGGACCTGGATGAACCTTCGCATCATCCGGTCCAAGTCCGCATCCGAAAGGCTGTAGGTAGATCTCGACGAGGCCACCGAGGCGGGCCGGGAGTGCTGTCTCGATGACCTGGACGGAGATCAGGTCTCCTCCTCCTCAGGTCCCGAAGAAAAACAGGGGGATCGGAGCCGAGGAGGAGGAGACCTGGAAGCCATGGAGGGAGAAGCCCGCTTAGCTGGGGGGCTTAATCGGAGGCCTCGGCCCACCACTTGTGGTGCTTCTCCCTCCTTTTCTCCCTCCTGGCCTCCCTCTCCTCCAGCGCTTTAGTGGGAGTTTGAGTCCCGGCAGGGGGGAGGGAGGCAGGAGTGGCCGCCACCGAGGACTGGGGTGGTGCCACGGGAGTACCAGAGGCCAAAGCCGGATCCGGGGGCAAAAGTCCCGCCAGGATCAGCTTTGACCTACAGTCTTTCAGTGCCCTGGGGTTGAACCCCGCACAAATAGAATACCCAGAGGAGAGGTGTTCAACCCCAAGGCACCGAACACACCGAGTGTGGCCATCCGCTGGTGAAAGCTTATGGCCACACTTGGTGCACTTTGAGAAAATAGGCTTTGGGGCCTCCGACATAGTTTTTTTTTTTTTTTTTTTAACAAAAAAGATTTAAAACTATGACTAAACTACCTCACACAGACCAGGCCCCAACACACAACAGTCCAACACACACACTATGCACCAGTGAAGGAGGGGGAGGAATTACACTAAAAAAAAGGTATACTGACAAAAAGGGAACCTAACCACATGCAAACAGTTAACTATAAATAAAATGTGAAAAATATGGATTTTTAGAACAAAAAAGTTGTCACTTAACTACCACACACCAGGAGCTCAGGAATCTAGAAGCGTACGCAAAAGCGGCAAACTAGATCTGGGGTCAGTCAGGGTTGGCAGGGGATTATGGGTAAGGGGAGGAGCTAGGAGCTCGGATCTCTAAGCTATGAAATAAGTTGCCGGCTCGGATCCGAGTTCGGATCCAAGACCCAAAGGTTGCTGACAAATGAAGTACCTACTTCAGATTATATCATAAAGCCGGTTGTAAAAGTAGCTAACACTTAATATTGGTGAATTTTACAATACGATGCTGTTGTGTTCTGCTCAAGATACATTACGAATACTGAAGATTACATTTAACAGCCAAACTGTAAAAAAATAAATAAATGGACAAAAACTTGAACCTATATACAGTCAAATAAAAAAATACACATTCTGCACAACTAAGCATGCAAGGTAATCTCTAGTAAAATACAAACATAAGGTAGACTTACCAATCTCAAAAATGAAATGCACTTTTACGATCATTATACATTATACCTTTTATATACAAGTGTTAAGCGACTGGAAAGTTTTCTTTTTCTTTTCAATTATTTTCAACATTATGGGTTTTAGTTATAAATTCAATGTTATTTTTAGATTAAATGTGATGCAATGTTTTGTGCATGTGATTAGAGAAAGAGAACCATCTCCATATACAGATGCATATATAACAGAATATTCTGAGCAAGATCAGTTAATAAGCAGAGCATTTATGTGATAAAAAAAACTCCCATTGCATGCCAATGGTACATTACTTCATTCACAGAAACCAGAGTAACTATGATTTGCAGTGCTTTAACCTATACAAGGATAAAATGTCAAAACACCATTTGCAATAATTTAGTACAAAATGTTCTGTATTCTAGGGAATAATTATGCCATTTCAGTTGAGACGTGTCATTGACTGTTGATGGATATATCGTGATTTTAAGTGTGATGTATAAACTGAGATTATGTTTATGCACTTAACATATTAATGTACTTGAATAAAATTTTGTAAAGTGTTAAGCTATCACTTCTATTATTAAATACATAATGAATGACTGTTAAAGGCCAGTAGCTGTAACTAACATATTTCTGGTCTTTCCAATCTCAGTTTTCTTCTCAGAACTTGTTTAACTGATTATGCAAATGGATTGCTACAATCTGAATTGATATTGTTACTGCAACAAGTTTTCCAAAGGCCATTATGAGACAGGGTATTAGTAACATTAAACACTGCAAGACTACTATATACAGTCTTCATGGCATCTTTATTCATGTAGTAATACAAATTCTACATGTTGCTGAAAACAGAGGTTGTGGAAAGTCAAACATCCTACATCTCTTCTCACGTCTCTAAGGCATAAAAATTCCCAGTTCATATATTTCTTCATGTTATCAAAGCAGAATACCACACAGACATAAAAATCTCAAAGTTCAGATGCTTAGATTAAATGCAAATTACTGCTCCAAGTAAGAGTACAATATAAATGAACACGGAGATAATAACAAAGTAAGCAGTGAGAATAAACAGCAACAAGGTTGTGTGAGGTGATATACATGGATGTAGACAAGAAGAAGCATAACTGTTTCATAGAAAACTAAAATACAGTGTGGAGATCTGAAATCTTCAACTGTAATAGGAACAAAGGAAGAAGGGAAGACATATTAGTTTGGAACATCTCTGATTTAGTGTGTGTGCGTGTACGTAACCTTAGGGAAGCAGAAGGTACTTGACAGAAATCTGTCTAAAAGGAAAATCAGACCAACAGGGCAGCATCTTTCACAATAAGATGTGCAAACAATATTACACAATTTAAAGACGGGTGAAAGTAGCTCTCCCTCAAAAAAAAAAATGGGACAAGGATCAAAATGCGATCTTCCTGATGGACAATCAATGTAAGGCAGTTCTTGTTAAAGACTGAAAGTAGGCAGCTGGTTAACTATCCTCAAACTAGTCCAATTAGTGAGGAAATAAAAGGAAAAGTGTTAATCTTCCTTTACAGCTAATGTGATTTTCATTTCTTGCCTACATGGGGCAGAAGGTAAAATTATAACTTGGCTATAAAAGATTATAAACAGAACACAGAAGTTAACTAAATGGAATCAGTTTTGAATACGGTGAGCTTATTCAATGCTCTCAGTTGGCATAAATGTTAAGTATTTTAATCAGCTAAAACAATACTAACAAAATATTTACCCTAAATCCACCCTTAAAAACAAATGCGCAAAAACACGTGGCACACCGTGGGGACAGAAGGAACGAGCATTTCCAATTCTTTCTGACAAGCAACTGGGAACCCGTGAAATGGCCTTAAATAGTATCAGCCAGATTTCAGATAGTTTCTAATGGATGCAGGAGGAACCAGGTTTGTTCAGACTGCATAACGGGGATCTAAAGTTTGTGGGACAATTCTTTTTCTCTGCTACAAAATCCTATTTATTGTGTTTAATTTTTTAAGCTTCTAATTCATGCAGATATTAAGAACTTAATGAAGCAATTAATGTTGGTCACCTGCACGAATTGTTGGGTAACTCAATTTTTGCCCATCCTCTCGATCATCCATCCAGTTTTGCTGCCTTTCTTGATGTTCATCTTCTGAGGATGCCTCGAGATTTGGACTCTGCATATTCTCCCTGTCAATACCTTTTAGTTGTTTATCGGTCTTATCAGATAAAACGATGTCAGGAGAATGTAATAGCTGCTTT
Organism: Protopterus annectens; assembly: GCF_019279795.1. Lineage (NCBI taxonomy): Eukaryota > Metazoa > Chordata > Ceratodontiformes > Protopteridae > Protopterus > Protopterus annectens. The sequence continues at coordinate 389,524,726 of NC_056738.1, read as the reverse complement.
TCTTTGTCCGTCAGATTACTCACTTTATTCTGACTTAGGTCAGTTACCCTTTGCTGTAATATTCTGTTGGTATCTTTGAGTCTGTTATAGTTCTTCAGAAGATCAGCATAGCTGTTTGAGTTCTTAGTAGATTTCTTCTTCTGTGCTTCCAGCTCTGTCTTTACAGCTTTTTGCTCTTCAGTTAACTGAGAAACAGTTACTTCACCTTTTGCTAAAGAAAAACAGCAAGAAAAAAACGGATTGTGAAGAAAATTCTGTGAAATTGCATACTTAACTCTAAGAATTACTCAAAACTTATAAATGCTCAATATGAAAACATAATTACACTAGATAACATGAATCAGATTATAAAACTGTAGAAAACTCTTCTAATTATTTTGCAAGAATTTTTCGTAGTGTCTCTACTGCGCTACAATGACTTCTTTGTTTAATTCGTTTTGACCGTTATTTGCATGACAGAGGCCATGCTTCTGAATTATCCTAAGGAACAAAGGAACCATACGAGAAATACCACAACATTAAGCAGACTTCAGACAAAATGGGGGCAAGCCTGCTCTGTGACAGGGAGTGATAAAACCCTGAGTATTACACACAACCTGGTTTCAGTTATCAGCCCGAGTACTGGAAGATCCACATGACCAACAGTGGCAATGAGCAGCAAAATGCCAGTTCACCTACCCTGAAGAGGACTGGTGGTCTAGTGTCTGTTGCAGTGACAGCAGCCTTTATTAGTGTGTGGGTATGACATAGGCACCAGAACCATAGGTCAAGGGGGTAAGAGCCCACCCTAACCCAACTTTCAACAGCTCCCCAATGTGCCCTGAAACTGTTGCTGGCATAGCAATTACATGAAAACATTCACACCAGCATTTCTGAGGCAACTACAAGCTCAGGCATCCAAAAAAAACGTGATTAGAGTAGTACATTATCTTCTTCCAGCTGCCTGAGCTTACAAGTACCATGGAAATGCCTATTCAAGTGTTTTTTTTTTTTGTTTTTTTTTTTAGGCATATCAAACAACTTTTCTTCAGGAATGTTAGAGAAAGCCAAAAATAACACGGGAAATGAAGACTCAAAACCAGGGACAATTTTTAATTTACAAATTTAATAAAGCAGGTTCTACAGTATCATGCATTTTCTACACAACAGAAGTATGAAACTTTAACGTCTGGCATTAGTGACTAATGCTCAACATACCTCTGAATTTCTGCTCAAGAATTCTGGGCAAAGACAAAACTAATGGGAGGATAAAGGACCAAAATCATGGGGAGATTTTAAATAATGCTCTTATAAACTTAGAAAGCTGCTTGAATAGCAGGTTTTGCATTAACATGCATTTTCTGAACAAGGGTCTATATCATATGAGCAAAATCGCACAAATTGCAAACGTTTATATCATCGAACATACCGGACCTGGAACTTCCTATTGTGGGGGGCTGTACACCTCACACCCCCCACTAAATATATATATATTCTAACTCCGAGATCGCACTACAGTGAGGAAAGGGCAAATAACTCATTCTTTACTGTACCGCAATCTCAGAAAAAGCACTTTGAGGTTCGGTACGTTCGATATTATGAGTGTTTGCAAATTGTGTGATTCGCTCATATGATATAGACCCTCTGAAGAATACGTCTTAGACTTCAATGTCTTATTATTTAGTGTGCACACTCTTCAATGGTTTTCCAGAAAAAAACAAATATTATGAGGAACGGACCAAAAATATAAGGCAATAATCGGAGTATTTTGTGAAATGCTGGAGAGTTGAGAGGTATGATCCTAAGTGATTTACCAGAAAATTAAACATTTCACAAGGGACAGGGCAAAACTGTATCAAAATCAAGGATGTTCTGCAAAATTTATTTTATTTATTTATTTTTACCAGGCAAATGGGCTGATCTATTAACTTCTTTCAGCCACAACCTGGGATCAAGAGCACTAAAAACTATTTATACAGCTACAGTAAGACATTAAGTTCATGAGCAAACATTGTACATACTTTGCACAGTTCAGGGGGTATGTTCCACAAGTAAAGTTTGATTTCCATAAGTTCATGCAGACTTGCATGTTTACTGCTTTTCACGCAATGAGTACCAGGATAGGCTTTGGCTCTTCTGTCTAACAGCCTGTTTTAGGTATAATTTTCCAAAGAGGTACTTTTCACTGGAGCTAGACTGACTTCCTGGTAGTAATCATGCTGCTGTATTTCTTCATTCATTCATTCTCTTAGATCTACTTAATGCTATTCAGGATTATTATTGGGGCAGGCAGAGGTTTCCTGACAAACTATGGAGTAAGCCATTGAAAACATTTAGATTCATAGATATTCAAGGCCAATGAGTTTTATGACTATTCATGCCTTGCCAGTACCCTCCCTCAAGTAGCACCTCCTTTCTCCAGGAAGGCCATACTAGTCAGACCCAGAGTAAATTTGTGAATAATTTAAACAAACTAGATGACTTGATGGGTAAGATAGTGAATTGTACTGCTTAACTGAACAACAGGGGAAGTTTATTCTAAAGGTTTGAGAGGCACTGCCTTACACTGTGATGTATTTATATGTTGAAGATTTAGGTTCCTGGTTCTAATATTGCTAGAGATTTTGGATTTGCAGAGAAATGGAAGGTCAACTGGGTCTCTAATGTGCAGTTAAATAAGAAAGAGATCTGTTATCCAAAGTCTGTATGGCACTGAATAAAGGGACAGAGCTTCCAGTCTACATTGGTAGCTCAGGCCTGTGATGCTTTTGCTTAGGAACCTTTGGTGTCTTGCTAACTGTTAGATATGACTAATGAAATGCACCTCTAAGGTGACCCTATATTTCACAAGTGTCCCGATCAGTGCTGATTAAAAGGGATACATTACCTCCTTAAAACATGATTACATTCATTTGGCAATTAGATGAACTAAATAAAAGGATTTCCTAACAACCACGGTCAAGTGATAGTCAAAAGAGAGGATACTATTAGCCCAAATACCTAGATACTTAACATTTTAATTTTGCATAGGTGTGTTGTCCATACAGTATAACACAGAGAGGAGGGGTTGATGACACTGCACTTTTTACCATTTAGTAGTTTGAGACCATTTTTAGTACACCAAGAGTTTATTAGGGAGAGTTCATTCAGGAGAGTTTGGGTTTCACAGGGCCACTTAAACCTCCAGTTTGCAGCTGTCTGCAAACTTTGTTAGCCAGAAGTCTTAGCTGTTCACTTGGAGATCTGAGAAGTAAATACCAAAAAAAAGGGATGCCCTAGTACTGAGCCCAAGGGACATCACTGGTCATTTTCATACATTTTGATGAGGCACCTGTAACTCGCACTGTGTGGGTTCCATCTTTCAGGCAGTTTGCTATTTATCTTACCGTATATGAGTCAGTTGTCAAAGCAATTAGACTTTGTATGATGCCAGCATAGGGAATGGTGTTGAAGACCTTTGCCTGATCAAAAGGCACCACATGTACTGCATGAGCACTATCTGTACCCCCCCCCCCTTTTGAAGTTGTTTCAAATTAAACAGGCAGGCATCTACCCTTCAAAAAGCCAACTGTTGGGGTTCAAGTCTAACAAGGGTCTTGATATCACAGTTTACTAGTTACAAAACGCTTCATGGTTTTGCAGATAAGGCTTGTAAGGCTGAAAGGACAGTAATTGCCAAGGTCAGTTGTAAGGCCACTCTTATGGGGGGGTCATCACCAACTGCATTCTGCCATTCATCAGGGACACAGCCAGTGGATAAACTCAAGTTAAACCTCTTGAGGACCATCTGCAAGGGGATGTTTATTAAGTAACCAGGTATACAATATGCAGTAAAGAAAGATACAATCAAAATAATTGCTGTATACCAGAAATCTGACAAAACTAAACATCTTGCATTTTTGTTTTCTTAAGATGTCACAGAGTTAGAAAATGTTTTATGGAGTGTAATAAACTTTTTCAATAGGCTGTGTGATGTACTTAAATGGGGTAGTCCCCGTTAGTACTGAAAATGTTGACTCTAGCCTTAGATTAAATCAAACCCTAGGAAAAGGACTTCATGGGACCCCACCGTCCACTGTCCTCCATGCATACCCCTAGAGTCCCCTACTAGCCTCCATCCTGACCTTGCCACTCTATTCAGACACGTTTCTTTTCCCTTGTTTTTTCATACTTTGTTCATTTTTCCTGCATTCTTTCAATGCATCTTAACTGGTCACGAGTGCACCATAACAAATGAAGAGGAAATCTAATTAAGCCAGAGGTCACACAATCCAGAAACCATTGGGTTCTGGATGCTCTGAGTTGCATTTTAGAGCTTTTTTTTCATACCTTTTCAGTCAGATGTTGCCTGAAGAAAAATTGTGACTAAAGAAAGGAATTCATTTTTACTAGTCATTTTTTTCCTGCATCCTTTCAGCAATCTCTAAATGGTGAAGACTACACTGTAAATACTGCGAAGAAAATAATAGAATTAAGGTAAAAGTCTGGAGACTGCTAAGGCCCCAGAAGCCATGGAGTTTTAGAAGCTGTGAGGTACACTGCCCAGCCTTTTGCTACAATTAAGGCCTGAACAAAAATCATGAACAAGTAAACAAATTCCATTTTATTTTTCCATTCAAGGAAGAAATAAGCTGTGCCCAAGACTTAATGATCAAAGTTGGCAAAAAGATAGTTCCCAATAAACTGGCAGGATAAATGCTTGCAAAGGTTCATAAATCATATCTTTGAATAGTGTCATAGGTAGGTACTAGGCGATTGGCCCTAAGGCCTATAAAAGCCCAGCCAAAAAGGTACCCTGACTTTTGCCACCCAAGAAAATTCTTTTCCTGTGCCCCTGTCGAGCAGAGCCACAGAGCTGATCCCCGGGGTGAATTTTCCTATTTCCCATCCAATCAAGATTTTCTTGAAGAGTGCTAATGAGGAGCTTTGTTTGATATAGATAGGTAGTTTGTTCCAGAGTATGGGAAGTCTCTGGGACAGGAATCTATCCCTCCAGCATGTTCTGTTTATTGTGGTGACAAGGTTTAGGTCCCTAAAGCATGTAGCTCAAAGGGATTGGGATTTCTTTAAGTGGAGCATGTCCAACAGCTCTGAGTTTGACATAGCTTTGTATGTTAGGCAGAGATTGCCTCTGAGTAGGGGATATGCAACGGAGTAAAGCTGGAATTTTTTTTAGACTGTCTGCGTAGGGCATCTGTTTGAGGCCAGTAATCCTCTTAGTGAGGTATTTCTGTGGCCTTTCCAGTTGTTGTAGATGTCTTGTGAGGTACACACCAAAAGAGGCGTTGTACTCTATAATGGGTCTAATGAGTGACGAGTAGAGGGGAACAATGGCCTCTTTTGAGTAGAGGGGAACAATGACCTCTATTTTTCCTGGATGAGAAACCTTTTGTGATGAGGTGTGTTATGTAGAAGGATTTCCTGACTACTGTGGCAATGTGATTATCAAAGGAGAGACTACTGCCCACCTGTGCCTCAAGGTCTCATCACACTTTTGGTGTTAAGTAGACTACCACCTATGTGGTAGTTCATGGGTACAGAGTTTTTACCAAAGGGGATGACAATGCACATTTTGGCAATGAGCTTAAGGCCATTGGCTTTGACACCGGGCATCTGTCTCAGTGAGGCCCTTTTGTAGGATGTCCACATCATTAGGAGTTTCAATTATGGTTCTTAGTTTGCAGTCATCTGCAAACTTCATTAGCAAAAGACCTTCTGTGTTAGCCTGTATTTCAGAAAAGTAGATACCAAACAGGAGAGGACCCAGGACTGAACCCTGTGGTACTCCACTTGTCACTGGTCCGAAATCGGATTTGGAGTCTGCTACTTTCACAGTGTGGGTTCCGTCAATGAGCCAGCTGGCAACCCATTTTGTGACATAAGGATTTATACCTAGTTTAGTGAGTTTATCTATAATTCCACAGTGAGGGATTGTCTCAAAAGCCTTGGCGAGATCTAGATAGGCTGTGTGAACCACCTTACCCACATCTACGGCTTTGGTGACTGCTTCAAAGACATCAATCAGTTTTGGGAGACATGATCTACCTTTTACAAACCCGAACTGGGTGGGGTCTAGAGTTTGGAGATTACCAAAGTCTTTGTTTATAAGTTCCATGATGATACGTTCCATGGCCTTGCAGACCAGGCTCATTAGGCTAATGGGGTGGTAGATCCCGGGGTCCGTGGTGGTTCCCCCTTTGTGGAGTGGGATAACCCTTGCTGTATGCCATTTAGTGGGCACTAAGTCTGAGGTGAGGTCAGGTGTCTGCCTCCTGTCAAAAGAATAGTCACCTTCTGTGAACCCACTGATGATAGATTGTGATGAAACAATGATAAATGGGCAAAGTCAAACTTTAGTAGTTGCTGCTATCACAAATCATGCAGCTTGCCTCTTCAACCCCAAAAGACAGCCACCTTCTGGGTATCCATGACAACCAAAATACAGTAAAATGTTAAACTTGATCCAACATTCACAATATGCCACATTACCCTTACTCCTCAAAATTAGCCACCTGTATGCACTTCTGATATCCGATTGTGAGAAAAGGAAAAAAAAAAATCTGGCAATCATGTCTTTCAGCTTATTGCTCCTAGATGGTACAAAGCCCATAAACAAGTTGTAGTGAATACATCTGAGGTATGATTGAGGGAAGTTAATGAAATAATGACCACACTGTCACAGATTCATACAAGCTATAGAGAGCTTCTGTGCATACCTCTGAAGTTTAATTGTCAGGAAGATGAGACATAACGGCCACACTTTTACTAATTCCAAACAAGTTATAGTGACCCTTCTGTGCACGCCTTTGAGGTTTGATGGTGAGGAGAATTTTTTAAAAAATCTCACTATTCGCAGCCCCCACCTCATACCTTCTGCACATACCTGCTAGCAGGGCCAGTTGTAGAACAGGTGGGTCCATGGCAGAAGCCTTAAGTAAACCTGTGTCAAAATCTACATCTTCAAGATGTGTTTGAGAAATGACTTGCAATGTATGGATCACCATGGTTATGCTCTGAATTTAAGGAAAAGGCATGTTTGTCAACCACCATTCTGACACTGAAGATGTTCTAAAGCTTTTATGAAGTAGCTCTTACTACTGTCACACACTAGAGCATTATAGCAATCAGCAGTCATGACAAAAGCAATAGGAAGCTGTTAAATACTTCATTTGGACTTTTTTTTTTAATCTGACTGAAGTGTGACAGTCTGAAGTGTTTAAGAGCTTCCCCATAACTCTTCTGTGATGGTTGTTTTCTGTGTGGTAACAGTAAGTGTGTTATAACACAGCACCTCCTTTTTTATCTTACCTTTGAGTATATGGCTACTGGATCAGATACCTTTCAGGTACAACACTGGTTTAACTTATAATTTTTTATGAAAGTTCTTTGCAGACACTCCTATTTACACTTCATTCATCTTGTGTCACATATGGGTCAGATATGGCAAAAAACAGCTAAATAAAATCCTGACTTTTTAGATCACACATGCCCCTTTTGCCTTCTGCAGTTTCCAGCACCCCAGAGGTGGGAGCACTCACATGCAGGGAAGGAAAATAGGGTAAAGAGTAGATTTTTATGCTGATGTGGGCCACCGATAAGTACAGTTAAAGCTTAATAGAAAAAGCTCCTGATGGGCACCTGAATGACAGTCTTAGTAAATGGCTCTCACCCCATGAACAGCAAGTGGGTCAGCTGATCATATAGGGCTGATGGCCAAAGCAGGGGGCAGGATTAAAAAAAATATCAAAATGGGTAACCAGAGTGGTTGCACCTCCACTTTGCAGGTTTAATGCTTCACAGTGCTTATTTGGTTTTGTTTATTGGTTAACACTGAAATACTAGGTTTTTCCTCTGTTAGAGCCTATTCTCAGTGTGTCTTCAGGCTTACTGCACAACTTTGCATCACTCACCAGATTCCCCTACATTTAATCAGTAGCTATTCCAGGAATAACCTTTCAGTAGGTGGCTCTGACTACTCAGGATACAGAGCTGCTGAAATTCACACTGTTAAGAAGCAAGAGAATGACGAGTATGTAAAGCAGGGTAGTGGGAAGCCAGGAGCCATTACATGGGGGTGACCATCACTAACCCTAAGCAGAGATGTGCATAACACCAGTAAAGCAGCATTTGCATCATACACTAAAAGTCTGCTCCTTCCCTTTACTACTGTAAGCTAGCAGAAAAAGTCTGTGCAACTCCTGACCTACACCACAGAATACAGATGTTGAACTAAGTGCTTTTGCTTTCTACCATGACAAAAGCAGGTTACATCATCCTATTCCACCCTGCCACACCATCCAACATGCTTGATACCATTCCAAAACTCCAGGAGAACAGAGAGAGGTTGGCTGCTGAAATATTCATTTTAAAAATTCTAAAGAAAAAAAAAAACATACTAAACAGTTTCTATTTCTGATATGTTTTGCAGTTTAGGTGCTGAAAGACCAAGTGAGGCAAGCATTCATAAGTTAATGATCGGCTAACCTTCACTGTACAAGAAAGCATGACCTGGAGCCCTGTAATCTATCATAGTACTAGTGTTGACAGTTCTTAATATTCTGACAAAAACATAAAAAATGAGTGTATACAAACAGATACATTGCAAGCAGTCAATGTTAATTACACAGAGACTAGTGTGCAGGGAGAACAGGTGAAGTATAATAGTAATAAAAATATCTTCATCTTGTAATGATAGACAAGAGAAGTAGGTGGTTGATTCCAGAACTAGGTGGGAATAAATGGGCAATACTAAAGAACCAGATGTCGGAGGAGATTAGGAATTTCTGATACAAATAGAATAATGTCAGAAAATCACCAGGAATTGCAGATATTCTGGTTTGGTAATAAAAGCTCATTTAAGGCATGCTACTTTAAAAGAAACCTATTACTTACATTTAACTAGCTTGTCAGAGTAAATTTTTATCATATACCTAACATGACACCAAATAAGCAACTGGTGAGTGGATGAAATAATGGATCAGGCTAGAGACTGAACTCTATCACAAATGCTTCCAGCGCCTTTACTCTTCAGCTACAATACAGAAATATAATCCTTGTTTTTTTTTTGTTAATAGTACATCATAATCCTCTGAAAACAAAATGAACAGGATTATGATTAGGTTAATGAGCATAACCAATTGTTAATGTATTTTCAAGATATTCACCTCAAAATTTGAGCACAGTGAAGCTCAAAAGGTGCAAACAAAGCCATTAATTAAACACATTAACTGCTTATGATCAGTAACATGAACAAGATTCTTTGAAGTTCATGGGGAGTTTTGCTTGCCTGATGTATAACCCAAGTGGCAAAGTGAAATGTGTGACAGCTTTCAAAGCTGTCAGAAGGCTTCTCTGATGCAGTTGTGTGGAGGTTCCTGTCTGTGTGGCAGCTTTATTCGCAATTATAACAAGGCTCTGACAAAAACATAACACTTACATTTGAATTTGAACCAGTCTGTAACAAAGTTACTTTTTTCCAGTTGTGCAGCATAATTAGTGTGCTCCACGTATTATAAAATCATAACAGCACAACAATGTCATCATCTCCAGATCTATAAATGCTATGAAAATTAAACAATAAAGGCTATTCTCTACTAAATGATCTATACTTTTTTAACTAATTTCTGGTCCTTTTCCCTCAATCACACATTCTAGGGAACCTCAGAATAACACTGATGTTTTAGCATGGAAGGAGGACTGTTTTTTATCCAAAAGCTTTGTTTTTTGCTATTAAATATTTTACGGCATTTGCAGAGTCTGTTTGTTCGTTCTATTGTTTGCTACTGTACCGCTGACTGTTTTTCTACGGTGTTCAGACTACAGTATCTCTGTTGAACCCCAGAACAACCACATCTTTTTTATGTTCTATCAAAGGGCAAAAGCCTGGATGGCCAAACCCCCCTGAGGTATTCAAACTACAGAAGCATACTTTTTTTTTTTTTTTTTAATGCTCTGCCCACTTTCCTGATCCTCCTTGTAAAGTGCAGTCGCAGCTCGGATTTTATTGCAGTGTTTTTTTATAAACCACTTCACAAACTGAATTCAAACCAGCAAATGTTCATCAAAAGTTTAGAGGGGGGAAACGGCTACAGTACATTATAAATAAAATAGATGCAAACATCTATGTAAAACAAATGACATACCAAATTAAAGCATGATACACAAATATTAAAGTACGCATTCACCGAGGTAAAACATTAAAAATATTATCTTAAAATCAGAATGAAACATTTCAAATATTTGCTTACAGAATGTAAGATAAAACACTTTGTTGTTTATTTGGAGTTTGATATTAATAATCAATTAAAAAGTAAAATTAAATTGGGAGTATAGAATGTTTATAGAGAGCCAGATGACATTTTCAAACCTCCCAGATATTAACAGGTATGGAACACAAGTACAAGACAAGCATACATGACATCACAAATGTGCGGTTGGTCTCCAAGTGGGACCTGAGGAGGCATAATAATAATTCAGTTCCACAGCCACACAAATATCTTCCTGTGTCCATACTCTGTTTCTTAGAGCACTGGGGTCTGCCCCTCTATATTCCACATCAACAGTTTTATTACATATCCCTTCAAACCAAAATCTGATAAACTCAACTGTGTCAACAGATTAATGAGAACTTCACGCTACAATCAGCAGCCTCCAAGCAAACTGCTTTCGTGCATACTGCTACCTCATTAACAGTAGTGTCACTACTAACTTCAAATGGCAATATATAAGCTAAGTAAACAACCTGCAGTCTCAGTCTCTCAGTGCAGTGTTAGCATGATTCAAAATGTAGCAAATGCAACTTGAATGCAGAGAAAATCAGAAGGCTGTGGGTTCTATTCCTAAATGAGGTCCTTGGAGTTCTTTTTCATGGGGTCAAAAACTACATCATGCAGTGTATATATATATATATATATATATATATATATATATATATATATATATATATATATATATATATATATAGATATATATATATATATATATATATATATATATATAGATATATATACATACATATATATATATATATATATACACACACACACACACACACACACACACACACACACACACAGAGATAGATGGCGCTACTTTATCAAAAAGCACTTTTGTTGACATCTGTTTAGATGACACAACTGCTTGTATGATTCTTTGGATTGGGGAATATGCCATTTCCTCAAGAACTCTGCAATGTTGGAGACAGAATATATAATCAGTTTGCCCTAGCCCCTTGCAAAACAACGTTTTCCTTTTAATTTTGTTTTAAGTTTTTTTGCATGCACTGAGACTGATGCTCAGCACATGCTTAGTAATGTGCCGACATGCACAATGTTGATCATTTGGTGTCATTATTCATGTCAATAAAAATAGAAGTTATGTTCTTACCATAATGTTCCATGTTAGTTGTCTTCTTCTCCCTTTCTTTCTTGCTGGATGGGTTCGGAGCCGACCTCGGCTCCGACTCGGCCACTCTAAAAGCTCGAGAGTTGGTTCCACCGGCTCGAGGCTCCCCTTATATCCCACAATGCTAGGCGTGAATTACCTCAGATCTCGTTTGTGAGCTAGGCCCAGCTAATAATATTACCAGAAAAAACTGGAAAAAGAGAGTCCACCTCTATAAACAAAGGGGAAGAGGAAAGGTGACCTAAAGCCTGATCCAGGAAAATATGCACAGCAGAGCATATACCTATAGCAAAGAGGTGGTAGAAAGAGAGGTCACAATTAAACTCCTCTAGGTCTGTCCAGGCCAGGGGGAAGGAGGGTGGGACGCAAGAAAGAAGGCGAGAAGAAGACAACTAACATGGAACGTTATGGTAAGAACATAACTTCTATATGTTAAGTTGTCTATCTCGCCTTCATTCTTGCTGGATGGGACCGCGTCCCTAGCATCTTGTCCCGGGTGGCCTAACGAAACAGACTCTTGAGAACAGTGGTACCAAAGTTAGCTCTATGCCTAGAAGCTAAATCCAACTTATAATGTGAAATGAAAGTGTGAGGAGTAGCCCAAGTAGCCGCTGCACAAATGGTGTCAATAGGCAGTCTGTCTTGGAAGGCTATAGAAGTAGCCAAAGCTCTGGTGGAATGGGCCTTAGGTTTGTTAGGCAGCTTTTGGTGTCTAATTTCATAAACAATGGAAATCAGAGATGTTAGCCATCTAGATAGTGATACCTTGGAAACAGAAAGTCCCTTTCTGCCTTCTGCATAAGAGACAAACAGCTGGTCAGATTTTCTGAATTGTTTGGTCCTATCCAAATAGTACCTTAACTGACGATGAACATCTAGCCAATGCAATTTTGTTCAGACCTATTAGAATATTCTGGAAAAAACACAGGAGGTCAATGCTTTGATTTAGGTTAGACGCAGAGGCTACTTTAGGTAAAAAGGACGGGTTGGTTCGTAAGGATACCCTGTCTTTATGGAACAACAGATAAGGAGGTCGACAGCTGAGTGCATGAAGTTCTGAAACTCTTCTAGCTGAAGTAATAGCTACCAGAAAGAGAGTCTTCCATGATAGCAATTTTAATGAACAGGAAGCTGCAGGTTCGAAAGGGGGGAGAATCAAAGAACTGAGAACTAAATTAAGGTCCCAAGGAGGAGGAGGATTTCTTATAGGAGGTCTGAGTAGAAAAACTCCCTTCAAAAAGGCTTTGCAAAGCTTGTGGGACATGATGGCAGACTCTGAAATGCCCACATGAAAGTTAGATATAGCTGCCAATTGAACTTTGAGAGTAGAAGGAGATGAACCTGCATGAAAGAGTTCAGCCAGAAAATCAAGAACTATATGGATGGGAGCAGTGAAAGGATCTAAGTCCCTTCCTTGAGCCCAATAGGCAAAACGTTTCCACTTACTAAGATAAATTTTTCGAGTGGAAGATTTATGTGAAGCTATTAAAATATCTCGAACAGTGTGAGATATTTGAGGAAGCCTGGCTAGGGTAGGAACTGGAGGAACCAAGCAGTGAGGTTCAGAGAGGGGAGGGAGCGATGTAACTGACCCGACTGATGGACCAAAAGATCTGGAACTAGGTCCAGATGCCAAGGTTGCTCCAACAGAAATTGATGTAGAAAGGGGAACCAAACTTGTCGAGGCCAATAAGGAGCAATGAGGATCAATGAGGCCTTCTGAGCGATAGCTTTCTGTATCACTTGTGAGATTAGTGGGAAGGGAGGAAATGCATACAGAAGTCCCCGGGGCCAAACTTGGACTAGAGCGTCTCTGCTGGGCTGGGCTGGCCTGGCAACGGAAATAGGGTGAAATAATGTCTGCACTTGCTGTTTTGGGGAGTAGCAAAAAGGTCGCAGCAAGGCTGACCCCACTTGAGAAAAATTTTTCTCGCAATAGAATCTTTCAGAGACCACTCGTGAGGCATGAGGATAGCTCTGCTCCACTTGTCCGCGATTTGATTGGACTTCCCGGGGATGTGCGTTGCTATCAGAAAACGCTGAGAAGAAATCGCCCATTGCCACAGTCTGAGTGCTTCTCGACATAGGGGATAGGACCTGGTTCCGCCTTGTTTGTTGATATACCACACTACAGACATATTGTCCGTCTGGATTGCTATCGTTCCCAAGGGAAGAGAGTCTTGAAGGGCTTGCAACGCTAAAAGCACTGCTCTCATCTCTAGAACATTTATATGCAAGTGGCATTAGTCTGGTCGCCATATGCCCTGGACAGTTCTGCCCTGATAATGCCCCCCCACCCGATCAGGGAGGCATCCGTTGTCAGAGTAGCAACCGGAGGACGGAACAAAGGGTCTTCCCAAGAAGAGCTGAGGGGAAGACATCCACCACAGAAGATGATTCTTGCATGTTTGCGTAATCATAATGGTGTGGGACATCGGAAGTTGCTGGTATGACCATTGTGTGAAGAGCATCCATTGAAGGATTCTCATGTGGAATCTGGCTAATGGAAGCAGAGGTATGGCAGCCGCCATAATCCCCAATACTTTCAGAACTAACCTGGCTTTGACTCTGTTGCTGCTGAAGAGAAGCGAGACCAGTTTGCGTATGTCTGTTATTCTCTGATCTGTTAGTCTCGCAGACATGTTGACTGTGTCTAGATTTGCGCCTATGAAGGTAATAGCACGACAAGGCGACAAAACAGACTTTTCGCAATTTATTGAGATGCCTAACTTTTGACAAATGCGAAAGGTGTAGTCTCTGGCCATTAGAAGAAGATGCTTGGTGGGAGCTGTGAGGAGCCAGTCGTCCAAATATGGAAACACCTGGAATCCTTGGCGTCTCAGGTGAGAAGCTACCACTGCCATGCATTTGGTAAACACCCGGGGGGCAGTGGTGAGTCCAAAGGGCAGGGCTCTGAATTGAAAATGACTGGTTCCCAGCCTGAAGCGGAGGAATCTTCTGGAGCGTCTGTTCATTTTTATATGATAGTACGCGTCCTGAAGATCTATAGAGCACATCCAGATTTCCTTTCCCAAAAGGGGAAGGATGGACTGTAGCGTGACCATCCGAAATCTTGTTTTCTTGACAGACTTGTTCAAGATACTGAGATCCAAAATTGGTCTCCAGTCCCCTGTTTTCTTTGGAACTAAAAAGAACCTGGAGTAGATTCCTGATCCTTGCTGGTCTGCTGGAACTGGTTGAATTGCTCTTTTTGCAAGCAGCTTTGAAATTTCCAAAGCTGCAAGATCCCTTTGAGCGGGTGGAACATCTGGAAGGGATTTCTTTGATTGGTTTGGAATGCGAACGAAGGGAATGGAATAGCCTTCGGAAATGATGGACTGTA
>NC_056738.1:389452501-389505001 GCF_019279795.1 Protopterus annectens | reverse complement strand
TACAGACACTTGATCCCACCCAGTTCGGCTTTGTAAAAGGCAGATCCTGCCTTTTGAACCTGGTTGACTTTTTCGAAACAGTCACTAGAGCCATTGATGAGGGCAAGGCAGTCCATACAGCCTACCTGGACTTGGCTAAAGCCTTCGACATAATACCCCACTCGGGGATCATAGAAAAACTAAACAGCTTAAAATTAAATCCATACGTCACAAGATGGGTTGCAAACTGGCTAAAGAACAGAACCCATAAAGTCAAGATTGCGGGAGCCATGTCAGACTCAAAGCCAGTCACAAGTGGTGTCCCACAGGGCTCTGTCCTGGGACCCCTCTTGTTCGGCATTTACTTCTCAGATGTGAAAGCAAACATGGGAGGGTTGTGGCTGACAAAGTTCGCAGATGACTGCAAACTAGGCACCATAGTTGATACATCAGCTGACACATACATCCTACAGAAAGGCCTCACCGAAACGGACAACTGGTGCCGGAATCACGGCCTTAAACTGAATGCCAAGAAATGTATAGTCATCCCCTTTGGGAAAAACAAAATACCCACAAATTATCACACAGACAGTAACCCACTGAGTACCGAAAAAGTAATCAGAGACCTGGGGACCCAAGTTGATAGTGACCTCTCATTTGACACCCACGTTACCAAAGTGGTTAGAAAGACTTTCTACCTTGCCCACCTTATCATGAAGGGGTTCACATCCAGATTAAAGGAGGTCATCATGCCCCTGTACTCCTCCCTTATCAGGCCCATGATTGAGTACAATGCCCTACTTGGTATGTACCTCACCCGGCACTTACAACAGCTGGAGAGACCCCAGAAGTACCTCACCAAGAGGATCAAGGGATTCCAACATATGTCATATGCTGCCAGGCTAAAGATACTCCAGCTCTATTCAGTAGCATACCGCCTGCTCAGAGGTTATCTGTGCCTGACATACAAGGCCATGTCCGACCAGGAATTGATGGACATGCTCCACCTCAAAAAATCAAAATCCATAAGAACCACGAGAGCCAAAGATTTAAACCTCAGTACAAACATGAATAGAACATGTTGGAGGGACAGATTCATAACTCAGAGGCTTCCCATACTCTGGAACAAAATACCAGTCCATGTTAGGCAGAGCCCCTCACTGACTCTCTTCAAGAGAAATCTTGACGAGTGGATGGGAGATCGTAGGTTTACCCCGGGGGTCACCCCTGTATCGCTACTTAACAGAGGCACAGTAAACTCATTTTAATAAGTAAGGGGGTCTTCAATGTGTCACTACTAGACAAAGGCACTGTATTCTAAATTTATTCTATACACCTTAGTACCACTACATGGGGTGGCGAAAGCCACATCGCTAGGGCTAGGCTTGCAAATGCCTCAGGGAGGGCAGATAGCCTAGTACTAAACTATGAAACTAATAAAGTCAGAGTGGCAAACTCAGCAATGGAAGCCCACTAGCCTGACAATATTCCCTACTAATCTTACTACTCTAAAGAAGAAATGGATAAGGGGAAAGGGTGAGATCGTCAGAGGAGAGGAAGAAGAGTGCAAAGACTGTACCATAGCTGGAGATCAGGATGTATAAAGACAGTACAGCAACAAAAGGTGATATGGGAAGACAAAAAAGCAGTCACCAACAATTTAATTTTTATTTATTTTATTTATTTTTATTTTAATAAAAAATAGTGAGCCAAACAGCCAAATAAACTGAGAAAAGTAGAATGAAGTATCCACCAAGCACAAATAAATCGATGCTCAAAGGAAAAAATGCTTTAATAAGCACTGTAAAAAACACTCCAATACAAAGACCGGGTCTAGAAATACAAAAGCAATAGCATTATCCACTATCACGTTTTAAAGCCAACTTCATCAGTTAAACATCCATCTTAAAAGTTAAATGCTTTTATATGTTTTTCAAATTACATCACAGTACTGAAAGCCAATCATGTTGGACCATTTACTAAGGTTAATTGTTGGAACTGATTGGTTCATACAGTCTTCACAAGCCAAAGTTAAAACCACATCTCTGAATAAAATAAATCCACACTTTAATTACAATAATAATTTAAAACTTCTTTAAAAGTTGATTAAAAACATTATTTTGTAACACCATTTAAAATAATTTAAAATGCTTTCTACATTAAATGTGAATGAAGCATGTGAATCTGGGTTTAAAAATGACACCATCTTGTGGCCATAGTGTATAATTACAACTGAACCAACAGCTGGTAATATAAAATCCTGAGAAGGGTATGTTTCTTGTAATTCGCAACAGAACATAACAAAAAAGTTTTTGAACATTGTTTTAGCTCTTTGTATTAGAGTTTTGCAGCTCTCAACTTCAATACTGGAGCTAATGATACCATGTCATTCAGCCCTAAGTTACGGTTAGCATCTAAAAAGTTGCCAATACAGTTCCTTGTATTCAATAAGTGTTTCCACATCCCACCTCTTGGGTTAGTGGGGACAACTTCAAGTATAGAAAAATAACCTGATGTGTTACATTTGGCTGAATGCTTGCTAAGTGCGTTTTTCTCATTCATCACCTTGACATCGTATAAGTGCTCATATATTCTCTGTCTGAGCTTTCTTCGCTCTTCCCTCGTAGAAGGAGGGACATTTTTACAAACAGCCAGATATATGATGCCTTTGGTGTCACAGTTAGCAAATGTATTCAATTGCAAGGTCATATTTCTTGCTTCTAAAAATTGTTTCACCACAATGCAAATGTGTGCAGTATTTACATCTCCCACATTTGTATAATCCTTTCTTGGTTCTATTGCTACTGTTCTGTGTGTTGACATTTGTCCTTCCTTCCAAGTAGTTTTTGATGCTCTTCCCTTTCCGATAGACATGGGACAACTCTTTATCGAAAATATGTTCAAGGTCTGAAAATTTGAAAAACTATGCCATTCCCTTGAAAAAATGTTCCTAACAAAGGCTGATTGTTCATTGAAGGTTGTAATTAACCCTGTTTCTTTTGCCCCAAAATTACTTGCTTGTCCTTTATTGTGGGTTAATTGTTCTTCTTCACCTAAAATAGGTGCAAATACATCTGTTCTTTTGTGTTGACTTCTTCTAGTATTTTGTTGAACATTTCCAAAGGATACCCTCTCTGGGTAAAAGGCCCTTAAGAAGTTGGTTTCTTCAGAGAAGACTTTGTTGTCTGAAGTCATTCTGCTAGATCTGACCAATTGACCCTTTATTACCCCTTTCTTCTGGTGGGGGGGGTGGCAACTGGTGTAATGCAGATAAGAATTGGAGAAGGTTTCTTTTCTGAAAATCCTTGATGTAAATTTCCCTTCCCTTTTCTCTATGTGGACATCTAGATATTTCAGTTCTTGTTCATCAAAGTTACCAGTAAAAGCCAAGAAGGTCGTAGTATTGTTTACGTGTATTAAAAGATTGTTGAAATTTTCTCTACTACCCTTCCAAAAGAAACACAGATCATCTAAGAACCTAGTATAAAGGGAGCATTCCTTAAATAGGGGTTTCTGATGAGAAAATTTTCTTCCCAAAAGGCCATGATGATATTTGTAGGCTGGTGCACAGTGTGCACCCATTGCAACGCCTTTTCTTGTTTGAAGTACTCCTTGGAAATAGATGAAATTGTTTTTGAGAACTATTTCCATCAATGTCAAAATGTTCGTGAAGTCAATGTGTGTCAGTTTTTGCTTTCTATTAATTTCTCCTCAAACCAAGATAAACCCAGGTCATGTGGAATACAACCAAATAGGTCTATAACGTCCATGGTTCCGAAGAAGTGTTCTCACTGTATAGGGTAGGTTTGATTCTTCTCAACAGGTCCCAAGAGTCTTTTAAAATGTTTTCACATCCTTCAAGGACATGTTTAATCTTGTGATCAACATATTTTGCTAATGGAGCTGTTATAGAACCCTCCGCTGACACTATCGGTCTAAGGGGGTGCAGGCGTTTTATGAACTTTGGGTATTCCAAAATGCAGGAATTTTCGGTTTGTCAACTACCAAGAATTTGTCGTGTCTTGATCTATTGAACCCTGCATTAGCATGTCATAAAGTAAAGCCTGGATCTTTCTATAGGCTATGTTCACTTCATTGATAGACACTCTAGTGTATTTGTCTGGATCATTTAGTAAATCCAACATTTTCCTTCATATTGGATAGTTTCCATGACCACGACCCTCCTCCCTTGTCAGGTTTCATAACTCTCAGATTGTGGTTGTCACTAATAGCTCTTAAGGTGTTTTTCTCTTCCGTTGTTAAATTGGAGTGAAAGGTTTTTGTTGTCAGGTGGGATCTAATTTCATGTTCTACCTTAAGCTCAAAGTTCTTAAGTTGGGGTGTGTGGGAGGGTTGAATGTGCTTTTCGCTTCAAGACCTGTCTATCATAGTCTACAGTTTTGTCCTTGAAAAACAGCTCCAAATTCTTTTTCGGATAAACAACTTGATGTCTATCAGAAGTTTAAAGATGTCCGTTTTTGTGTGGGAACAAAAGTGAAGCCTTTAGAAAATAAATCGAACCAACTCTTGTTGATGCTGACACTAGAATAATTGTAAATGTTAAATCCATTGAATGTCCAGGTGTTGAGAATGTTGGTGATACCATCTTCTAATTCCAACCCTGCCCGTCGTCTGGAAAGGTCTCCCCTTCCCCTGTAGTTTTTGAATTGTAATAAACCTTCCCTTGTTGCATGAGTCTCTCTGATCTCCTTAATGGGGCATATTCTTCTGGCCCTGGGGCTTGTTCCTGTTGTTCATCAATTTCCACTTCCCCATTCACATTCGTGTCTCTTGCCTCCCCTGGTTCACATAACTATTTCTGTAAGTAGTTCTTGGTTTGGGGTAGTGTGTTTTGTTTTGTACTCATCTTGGTCCTTTGATTTTCCCTATTTTCCTAGTCTGAACCTCCTTGCATTTAGCATCTACTTTGTGAAACACATTTTGGTATTTTAATTTATTGGCTTCAATAGAATACAACAAATCGTTTGTAATAGCTTTGTTGGTTTTCAATGTCTAATTGTAGCTTTTCCATAACCCTTTCATTATTATTAATAATAGCTTTCATTATATTCATGCCACAGTTATCAAAAATAGAAATGAGCTCGTTACAAAATTCAGACCCATCAACAACATTGTTAGGGTATTTGCAGACCCTTAAACCCTTTGGTACAATGCTCAAGGAAATACAGTACTTTAAATAATCATTATCAATTTCTAAAGTTTTGTATTTAATCAAAAAGAATTCTAAATCATTAAGTAGTGTAGAAAAATTAGAGTTAGTTTGCACAGTTGGACTGCGTGCTAAATCAAAGCTATATTTAGCTTTAAAACAGTCTGAAAACAGTTTCTGTGTACCTGTGGAAACGTTAGATATGTCCGTGCACTCTTGGTGCCGTTTCCTCTGACTTTTCGGTCTCACCGATATATCATCACCGCCATTACTGTTAGCGTTCCCTTGATCAATCGCGATGTGTGGGAACCCATCCAGACTGTTTCCACTGTCTAAATCCTCTGTTTGAAAAATTGTTTCCTTCTTCATCGCGAATATTACAGTCTGTCACAGTCTGCTTCCGATTCACTTCCTGGTTCCCCGGGAGTTGTTTGTGTTATGGAGCCACTGCCGAGCACAGATCTAGCTCCTAGGAGCTCCGAGACTGGGGAACTAAGGAAGTTGATCGGGCAACTCACGCAGTTGGTTGCCTTGCTGACACCGCTCAGCCA
Source organism: Protopterus annectens (assembly GCF_019279795.1). Lineage (NCBI taxonomy): Eukaryota > Metazoa > Chordata > Ceratodontiformes > Protopteridae > Protopterus > Protopterus annectens. The sequence continues at coordinate 389,499,301 of NC_056738.1, read as the reverse complement.
GTCATTTGCCTCCATTGCAATGCTTTCACAACTCCCGGGGAACCAGGAAGTGAATCGGAAGCAGACTGTGACAGACTGTAATATTCGCGATGAAGAAGGAAACAATTTTTCAAGGGAACGCTAACAGTAATGGCGGTGATGATATATCGGTGAGACCGAAAAGTCAGAGGAAACGGCACCAAGAGTGCACGGACATATCTAACGTTTCCACAGGTACACAGAAACTGTTTTCAGACTGTTTTAAAGCTAAATATAGCTTTGATTTAGCACGCAGTCCAACTGTGCAAACTAACTCTAATTTTTCTACACTACTTAATGATTTAGAATTCTTTTTGATTAAATACAAAACTTTAGAAATTGATAATGATTATTTAAAGTACTGTATTTCCTTGAGCATTGTACCAAAGGGTTTAAGGGTCTGCAAATACTAACAATGTTGTTGATGGGTCTGAATTTTGTAACAGCTCATTTCTATTTTTGATAACTGTGGCATGAATATAATGAAAGCTATTATTAATAATAATGAAAGGGTTATGGAAAAGCTACAATTAGACATTGAAAACCAACAAAGCTATTACAAACGATTTGTTGTATTCTATTGAAGCCAATAAATTAAAATACCAAAATGTGTTTCACAAAGTAGATGCTAAATGCAAGGAGGTTCAGACTAGGAAAATAGGGAAAATCAAAAGGACCAAGATGAGTACAAAACAAAACAAACTACCCCAAACCAAGAACTACTTACAGAAATAGTTATGTGAACCAGGGGGCAAGAGACACAGAATGTGAATGGGGAAGTGGAAATTGATGAACAACAGGAACAAGCCCCAGGGCCAGAAGAATATGCCCCATTAAGGAGATCAGAGAGACTCATGCAACAAGGGAAGGTTTATTACAATTCAAAAACTACAGGGAAGGGGGACCTTTCCAGACGCAGGCAGGGTTGGAATTAGAAGATGGTATCACCAACATTCTCAACACCTGGACATTCAATGGATTTAACATTTACAATTATTCTAGTGTCAGCATCAACAAGAGTTGGTTCGATTTATTTTCTAAAGGCTTCACTTTTGTTCCCACACAAAACGGACATCTTTAAACTTGATAGACATCAAGTTGTTTATCCGAAAAGAATTTGGAGCTGTTTTTCAAGGACAAAACTGTAGACTATGATAGACAGGTCTTGAAGCGAAAAGCACATTCAACCCTCCCACACACCCCCAACTTAAGAACTTTGAGCTTAAGGTAGAACATGAAATTAGATCCCACCTGACAACAAAACCTTTCACCCAATTTAACAACGGAAGAGAAAACACCTTAAGAGCTATTAGTGACAACCACAATCTGAGAGTTATGAAACCTGACAAGGAGGAGGGGTCGGTCATGGAAACTATCCAATATGAAGGGAAAATGTTGATTTACTAAATGATCCAGACAAATACACTAGAGTGTCTATCAATGAAGTGAACATAGCCTATAGAAAGATCCAGGCTTTACTTTATGACATGCTAATGCAGGGTTCAATAGATCAAGACACGCATAAATTCTTGGTAGTTGACAAACCGAAAATTCCCTGCATTTTGGAATACCCAAAGTTCATAAAACGCCTGACCCCCTTAGACCGATAGTGTCAGCGAGGGTTCTATAACAGCTCCATTAGCAAAATATGTTGATCACAAGATTAAACATGTCCTTGAAGGATGTGAAAACATTTTAAAAGACTCTTGGGACCTGTTGAGAAGAATCAAACCTACCCTATACAGTGAGAACACTTCTTCGAACCATGGACGTTATAGACCTATTTGGTTGTATTCCACATGACCTGGGTTTATCTTGGTTTGAGGAGAAATTAATAGAAAGCAAAAACTGACACACATTGACTTCATAACATTTTGACATTGATGGAAATAGTTCTCAAAACAATTTCATCTATTTCCAAGGGAGTACTTCAAACAAGAAAGCGTTGCAATGGGTGCACACTGTGCACCAGCCTACGAAATATCATCATGGCCTTTGGGAAGAAAATTTTCTCATCAGAAACCCCCTATTTAAGGAATGCTCCTTTATACTAGGTTCTTAGATGATCTGTGTTTCTTTGGAAGGGTAGTAGAGAAAATTTCAACAATCTTTTAATACACGAAACAATACTCACACCTTTTGGCTTTTACTGGTAACTTTGATGAACAAGAACTGAAATATCTAGATGTCCACATAGAGAAAAGGGAAGGAAATTTACATCAAGGATTTTCAGAAAAGAAACCTTCTCCAATTCTTATCTGCATTACACCAGTTGCCACCCCACCAGAAGAAAGGGGTAATAAAGGGTCAATTGGTCAGATCTAGCAGAATGACTTCAGACAACAAAGTCTTCTGAAGAAACCAACTTTAAGGGGCCTTTTACCCAGAGAGGGTATCCTTTGGAAATGTTCAACAAAATACTAGAAGAAGTCAACACAAAAAGAACAGATGTATTTGCACCTATTTTAGGTGAAGAAGAACAATTAACCCACAATAAAGGACAAGCAAGTAATTTTGGGGCAAAAGAAACAGGGTTAATTACAACCTTCAATGAACAATCAGCCTTTGTTAGGAACATTTTTTCAAGGGAATGGCATAGTTTTCAAATTTTCAGACCTTGAACATATTTTCGATAAAGAGTTGTCCCATGTCTATCGGAAAGGGAAGAGCATCAAAACTACTTGGAAGGAAGGACAAATGTCAACACACAGAACAGTAGCAATAGAACCAAGAAAGGATTATACAAATGTGGAGATGTAAATACTGCACACATTTGCATTGTGGTGAAACAATTTTTTAGAAGCAAGAAATATGACCTTGCAATTGAATACATTTGCTAACTGTGACACCAAAGGCATCATATATCTGGCTGTTTGTAAAAATGTCCCTCCTTCTACGAGGGAAGAGCGAAAGAAAGCTCAGACAGAGAATATATGAGCACTTATACGATGTCAAGGTGATGAATGAGAAAACGACTTAGCAAGCATTCAGCCAAATGTAACACATCAGGTTATTCTTTTTATACTTGAAGTTGTCCCCACTAACCCAAGAGGTGGGATGTGGGAAACACTTATTGAATACAAGGAACTGTATTGGCAACTTTTTTAGATGCTAACCGTAACTTAGGGCTGAATGACATGGTATCATTAGCTCCAGTATTGAAGTTGAGAGCTGCAAAACTCTAATACAAAGAGCTAAAACAATGTTCAAAACTTTTGTTATGTTCTTTTGTTGCGAATTACAAGAAACATACCCTTCTCAGGATTTTATATTACCAGCTGTTGGTTCAGTTGTAATTATACACTATGGCCACAAGATGGTGTCATTTTAAACCCAGATTCACATGCTTCATTCACATTTAATGTAGAAAGCATTTTAAATTATTTTAAATGGTGTTACAAAATAATGTTTTTAATCAACTTTTTAAAGAAGTTTTTAAATTATTATTGTAATTAAAGTGTGGATTTATTTTATTCAGAGATGTGGTTTTAACTTTGGCTTGTGAAGACTGTATGAACCAATCAGTTCCAACAATTAACCTTAGTAAATGGTCCAACATGATTGGCTTTCAGTACTGTGATGTAATTTGAAAAACATATAAAAGCATTTAACTTTTAAGATGGATGTTTAACTGATGAAGTTGGCGACGAAAACGTGATAGTGGATACGTTATTGCTTTTGTATTTCTAGACCCGGTCTTTGTATTGGAGTGTTTTTTACAGTGCTTATTAAAGCATTTTTTCCTTTGAGCATCGATTTATTTGTGCTTGGTGGATACTTCATTTTATTTTTATTTTACATTTGTTGACCGGGCTAGTCTAGCTGGATACATGTCCATTTTCAATAGAGGCCCGGGGAGAAAAGCTCCAAGAAATCATACATAGTTAAAGACAGAAGGTAGACCAAAGGAAAAAAAAAAAAAAAAGAGGTCAAAATCCTTGTTTTAATTCAGGAAGAAAATAAGGATTAGAAAAGGAAGTAGACAGCTTTGAAATCTTTGGGATTAGAATTGCAGCTTTTAAATCGCTGGTCACAGCTGGAGTGAACTGACTGAACAAGAGTGAAAAGAAAAGGAGAGAAAAAAGGAGGAGAATGACAGCTGCACAGCAAGGTGGTGGTTCCATGGTCCAAGCTAGCTTAATCGGGCAAGCTTATTGAGAAAGTCTGGCTCACCATAAAAAAGAAAGGAATAAGCATGAAACAGAATAAGGAAGAAATGGGTAGGAATATATGGAATTGGGGGAGAGGCAAAAAAGACCAAAAGTGGATGAGAAAGAGGGTATAATGTATCCCTAAGAAGCCAAAGAAAGAGTGTGGGGACACTGGACAGGGAAGGAGGAGAGGCTAGAAGAGGTTAACAGGATGGGAACAGAGTAAAGGATCAAAGGAACAGGTGGAAGAAGAGAAGAAACATGAAGAGTAAAAAGAAACCAAGATGAATATATAAAAAATATGGGGTAGAAGGAAAGTAGCCTGAGAATGGATGTGAAGTTCAGGAGGAAGCAAGAACAAGATACTAGGGAGAAGGCAGACAATGACGGAAGTGGCAAATCGATATGGCAAAAGTCACTTGGGGGACTAAAGGCACAGATAAATGAAGGGATGAGTGGAAGGAAGGGTAAATCAGAGTACAGAACACTCATTCATAGGAATTTAGAACCGAGGATCGCAGGGTGGACAAAAGGAGAACAGCATGGTGGGAAAGAGGATAAAGAGGGAGGATGCATATGCAAGGGTAGCCATGGCAGTTAGCTCACAGGATTATGTCTCAGAACCATTAATGAGCTGCAGCCCAATGGTACACAGTTTCCGATTCCTTCCACCTCTATTTGCCTACTATGTCACTCTGAGCAAATTACTTCATAGGTAGGTTCTAGGCTATTGGCCCTAGTGCCTATATAAGCCTAGCCAAACAGCACCCTGGCTTTTGCCACCCAAGAAAATTATTTTCCTGTGCCCCTGTCAAGCAGAGCCACAGAAGTGATCCCCGGGGTAAATTTCCTATCTCCCATCCAACCATCAAGATTTTTCTTGAAGAATACTAATGAGGAGCTTTGTTTGATATAGATAGGTAGCTTGTTCCAGAGTATGGGAAGTCTCTGGGACAGGAATCTATCCCTCCAGTATGTTCTGTTTAGTGTGGTGACAAGGTTTAGGTCCCTAGAGCGTGTAGCTCGGAGGGATTGGGATTTCTTTATGTGGAGCATGTCCAACACCTCTGGGTTTGACATAGCTTTGTATGTTAGGCAGAGATCGCCTCTGAGTAGGCAATATCTGACAGAGTAAAGCTGGAGTTTTTTGAGAGGGTCTGCGTAGGACATCTGTTTGAAGCCGGTAATCCTCTTTGTGAGGTATTTCTGTGGCCTTTCTAGTTGTTGTAGATGTCTTGTGAGGTACATACCAAAAGGGGCATTGTACTCTATAATGGATCTAATGTGTGATGAGTAGAGGGGAACAATGACCTCTTTTTTCCTGGATGAGAAACCTTTTGTGATGAGGTGTGCCATGTAGAAGGATTTCCTGACTACAGTGGTGATGTGATTATCAAAGGAGAGACTACTGTCCACCTGTGTCCCAAGGTCTCTCATCACACTTTCGGTGTTAAGTAGATTACCACCTATGTGGTAGTTCATGGGTACACAGTTTTTACCAAAAGTGATGACAAAGTACAGTTTTGTACCTACCATAAATGTAGATGTCCGATAGATATGCAACTGCAGTCATAACATATGGGTTGTCCTGCCTCAGGCAGCCCTCGGTCAGCCGGATTCCAAAGTCTGGGTCCGGCGTTGGCTGGTGTCGCCTCCTCTCCGACTTCAGAACGGCTGGAGTATAAAGGCATCGGCCGACGCCATCCTCTTCAGTGTTTCTTGCCCCAGATGCCAGGTGCCCTCCTAGGAAGGCTAAATTTGGTGAATGGATAAACAATTCCAGACATGCACAACAGTAATAAACAGATACACCATAGGAGATACCCCCAGCTAATAAGAATAGGGGTAGTGGACCCATAAAGAAGGTTGCAGAGGTGTAGGAGGGTGGGAAAATCCAACTGCAGTTGCATATCTATCGGACATCTACATTTATGGTAGGTACAAAACTGTACTATGTCCTTCAAGAATGCAACTGCAGTCATAACATATGGGTTGAATACCATAGCCAAGCTGGGGGTGGTTGGAACTAAGAAAGTGATGGTGTAGCTATAATGCCCTGCAGGACTGCCGAAGCAAAGCCTGCTCGGGATCTGGAGTATAAAGGCAGGTTGTAGTGCTTGGTAAATGTATGCACGGAGCTCCATGTAGCAGCCTCTAGAATGTCCTTTGTAGCCACTCCTCTTAGGAAAGCTGTGGATGTGGCTATAGCTCTGGTGGAGTGTGACCTAATATTGGCTGGCACACCTTTTCCATGAAAAGAATAGCAGAATCTGATGCAGTGTCCAATCCATTTGGAAATTGTTTGTTTGGAGATTGCTTTTCCTTGTACTCCAGCAGCATAGGCTACAAGCAGTTGGTCAGACTTTCTGGTGGCCTTAGTTCTGTCCAAGTAGTAGCGTAGTTGTCTGTGTACGTCTGAAGTATGCAGCAGTGCTTCCCCCTGTTTTGAGGATTGGGGAAGAAAGTAGGCAGGTGAATGGCTTGATTTAGAGACACCCTGGAAATTACTTTTGGCATGAATGAAGGATTGGTTCTTAGAGAGACTCTGTCCTGATGAAAAATGAGAAAAGGAGGTACTGCCATGAGTGCCTGTATCTCCGAGACTCTTCTTGCTGATGTGATTGCCAATAGGAAAACCGTTTTCCATGAGAGAAATTGCATTTCTGAAGTTGCTGCTGGTTCAAAGGGAGGAAGAGTTAATTTTTCCAAGGCGAAATTGAGGTCCCATGCAGGTACTGGCGGTTTCCTGGGAGGTTTGATATTCTTTATCCCTCTTAGGAACTGTCTTAGCAAAGGATGTGAAAACACAGGTGGATCACAATTGTATTTTGCTGAGATTGCTGAGGCATGAATCTTTATGGAAGAATATGAGAGACCAGTATGAAACATTTCTGCCAAGTATTCCAATATCCGAGGTATACTCAATACTGTTGTATCCTGACCCCTGTTAGCATTCCAGATGATGAATCTCTTCCACTTGGCTGAATAGGTTTTTCTGGTGGAAGGTCTGCGTGCTTCCAGTAAGATCTCTTGAACTTTTTTGGAAAGAGAGATATTGGAAGGAGTTATGGTAACCTCCAGGCTGTCAGATGCAATGTTTTCAGGTTTTGAAGAACAGTCCTGTAATTGTGTTGTGTTAGAAGCAGAGGCCATAGGGGCAGAGGCCACGGCTTGGTCCGAGTTATGCTCAACAGCAATGGGTACCAGTGCTGCCTTGGCCAGTCTGGAGCTATCAAAATGCCTGTTGGTTGTTCTGCTTTGATCTTCAGTATCACCTTGGTCAGCAGTGGTAGAGGAGGGAATGCATAAATTGTTAGGGGAATTCCAGCTGAAGGAGAGAGCATCCATTTTCCAGGCTAGAGGATGGTGGGTCCTTGTACAGAACTTTTCCAGGTGATGATTCATGTGAGAAGCAAAGAGATCCATGTCCGGTCTTCCCCATGTCCTTGTTATTTGTGAGAAAATGTGAGGATGCAGCATCCATTCGTGTGGATCCAAGAAATTTCTGCTCAGCTTGTCTGCCAGTACATTGTCCTTGCCTGGCACAAACTGGGATTGCAAATGTATCTTCAGACTTAGGGATTTTTCCCAGAGAATCACTGTTAGTCTGCAGAGGGGATAAGAATGAGTGCCTCCCTGCTTGTTTATATACCACATAACAGTGGTGTTGTCTGTCCTTATCAGCAAATGTCCTTGTTGAAGTGATTTTTCGAAAGTCTCGAGTGCATGTATCACTGCCAACATCTCTTTTTGGTTTATGTGCAGATGCCTTTCCCTTGGTGTCCATTGACCTTGAATGCATCTGCCCTCCATGTGCGCCCCCCATCCATGGTCTGAGGCATCTGTTGTAATCATTTGACCCGCTTGAGGTTTGTTGAAAGACATGCCTTTGTTTAACTGACTTGCTTGAGCCCACCACAAAAATTCTCTTTGCAGACATGGAATGAGTGGGATTACGTCCTCTAGGCTTTGGCTGTGTTGGGACCATAAGCTTTTTAAGTACCATTGCAGCTTTCTCATATGAAGTCTTGCCAAAGGTATCAGAAGAATGCAAGATGCCATGAACCCCAGGGCCTGCAGGATTTTCCTTGCAGTCAGCTGGGAGAGCTTTGCTAGGCCTTTGAAGTACTCTGGTAGCTGCTGTTGTTTTTCCTCTGTGAGATAAGCCATTTGTGTTTTTGTGTCCAGTTTGGCTCCTAGGAAAATAATTTGTTGGGATGGCAGAAGTCTTGATTTCTGAATGTTGACTGTGTATCCCAAGGCCTGTAGGAATGACATAGACCAAGTTTGCTATCAAGGTTTGTTTGTTGTCTGCTTGTATGAGGCAGTCGTCCAGGTAGGGGTATATTTGAATCCCCTGGAGTCTGCAGTGTGCCACTACTGATGCCAGGCATTTCGTGAACACTCTGGGCGCAGTAGATAAGCCAAACGGCAATGCTGAGAATTGATAATGCTCTGTCCCTGCAAGAAATCTGAGGTATCTTCTGCAGCTTTGTCTGATTGGGACATGCAGGTATGCCTCCTTGAGGTCCAGAGTGACCAGCCAAGACCCCTTGCCCAGCATGGGAAGGAGTTGCTGCAACATCAGCATTTTGAACTTTGGCACGATGAGATAAGTATTTAGAGTAGACAAGTCCAGTATAAGCCTCCATTTGTTTTCCTTTCTTGGAATAAGGAACAGTCGTGAATAAAATCCCTGGCCTTGTTCCTGTGGAGGGACCTTTTCTATTGCTTTTATATTTAACAGCTTTGAAACTTGAATGAGTGCCTCTGCCCTTTGATGAAGTGGCAGGTTTGGCATGCCTTGTCTTATTGGTAAAGTATGGAAGTGGAATCTGTAGCCTTTGTCTATTAAATCCAGAATCCAGTTGTCCTTGGTTAAGATATGCCAGTTTTTTGAGAATAAGGATAATTTTCCGCCCAAAGGTGCTTCTCTTTGAGCCTTTGTTGGCGGTATGAAAGTCAAGTCATTGTGGTTGTCCTTGTGGTGCAGCTGGACTGCCTGCGCCACTTCTTTGATTTGGTGGTTGCCATTGGCGGCCCCTGTAGGAGCCTCGGTATTGCCCTCTACCTCGGGCACGCCTGTTTTTTCCCCTTTGAAACTTGTCAGTGTCTGGAAAGGACCAGTTCTTTGAAGGCCAATTCCTGCTGAATCTGGGTGACTGAACCTGGAGGAAATCTTTGACTGTCTGTACTGATTTAGCTTTTTCCTCAATGGACTTCAACACATCTTGTGCATTAGCACCAAAAAGCTTCTGCTTTTCCAGAGGTGCATCAAGTAACTTTACTTTAACATGGTCTGGCAGTGGCTGTTCTTTTAACCAGGCATGTCTACGTATAACAGCCCCAGTCATAGCTGCCCTACATGAAGCCTCCAATGCATAATAACCTCACTGTAGCCACTCCCTTGGGGCCCTGTGAAATAGTTTCTAGATCCACAGAATGGGCCTTAAAGAGATGTTTGTGGGTGTCAGGGACCCTATAATATCTGTCTGGCTTGACAGGAGCAGGAGGGAGAGAATCAGGGTTAGCACTGGAGTCAGAGAAGATATCATCCAGGACATCCATAACTGGAGGGATAGCTAAAGGTCTGTGCTGGGGTAGCTTGAGGAAGGTACGCAGCCTTTTCCTGGAATCAGAGAATTCCTGACCCTGCCATTTAAAATGCTTCCTCATAGAGTGTAGGACTTCACCGAAAGAAAAATCCGCTGGAGGAGAAGCAGAGGGAATTGATTCCTCAGCATCAGAGTCCTCATAGGCCTGGAAGGATTCTTCTTTGGTATCTGAATGCTCAGAATCCCCAGAGGCTTCATCTGAAGAGAGGTTGTCGGCCTGCTCAGTTCTGGGCCTTTTCTCTGCTGGCGGCTGAGAACCTCTGTCTGGATGAGGCTGAGACCCCCTGATAAGAGAAATAAGATCTGCAGCAAGAGACATGATCTGTTTATCAGAAGAAGAGGCCTGGGCAGTAGGTTTAGGATGGGCCTTGGCCTGGCTGGCGGCCTTAGCACGTGCAAAGGCCTTGATGGACATGGATACAGGAGTCCTAGCTGCCCCACGTGCAGGAGTAAAGTACAGTTTTGTACCTACCATAAATGTAGATGTTCGAAGATCCACATTGCTGCAGTCATAACCTGTGGGTAGTCCGCTGTCCTCGGTCGGCCCGAATACCAAAGTGTTAGGCTGGCGTCGGTCATGGTCGCTCAGATCTGACGTCAGTACGCCGTGGTACTAAAGCGTATGACCGACGCCATATCCTCAGTCTTTCTTGCCCCAGATGTCAGAAGGCCTTAAAAAGAAAGGCCATAGCCGAAAAATACCCAATCACCAAAATAGCAACAAAAGATACACCACAAACCACACAGCCACCCCAAACTACAGAGGGGAAGGAGGGAGGGTAAATTGGACTGCAGCAATGTGGATCTTCGAACATCTACATTTATGGTAGGTACAAAACTGTACTATGTTCTTCATCTCACATTGCTGCAGTCATAACCTGTGGGTAGAATCCCAAAGCAAAGGTAATGGGAGGTTGGTATAATCAGATAGCATTAGGAGCTGCTAACATGCCCTGTAATACTGCAGTGGCAAACCCAGCCCTAGATTTGGAATAAAGAGGAAGATGGTAATGCTTAGAAAAAGTGTGCACTGAACTCCAGGTAGCTGCCTCCAAAATATCCTTAGTAGCCACTCCCCTTAAAAAGCAGTAGAAGTGGCAGTAGCCCTAGTAGAATGAGGTCTGATTCCAGCCGGAACCTCCTTACCATGATGAGAATAACAGAAGGCAATGCAATGCCCAATCCACTTAGAAATAGTTTGTTTTGTAACAGGCTTTCCTTGAGATCCCAAGGCAAAAGAAATGAATAACTGTTGGGACTGCCTGAACCCTTTAGCTCTGCTCAAATAATAACGTAACTGCCTGTGAATGTCCAAAGAATGCAAAATTTTCTCCCCCTTATTTTGGGGATCAGCATAAAAAGTAGGCAGATGAATAGATTGGTTTAAGGCCACATTAGAAACAACTTTAGGCATAAAAGTAGGATTAGTACGTAGTGAGACCCTATCCTTATGGAATATCAGGAAAGGTTCAACTGCCATCAGAGCCTGTAATTCAGATACCCTTCTAGCAGACGTAATGGCCAACAAAAAAGTAGTCTTCCAAGACAAAAACATCAACTCTGAAGTAGCTGCAGGTTCAAAAGGAGATAAAGTGAGCTTTTCCAACACAAAATTGAGATCCCAGGAAGGAGTAGGAGCTCTACGTGGGGGTCTTATGTTCTTTGCCCCTCTAAGAAATTGCTTGAACAAAGGGTGAGAGAATAATGGCGGGTCACAGTCATAGTGAGCAGAAATGGCTGCAGCATGAACTTTTACAGAGGAGAAAGACAAACCCTTGTCTAATAATTCTGTAAGATACTGAAGTGAAACACTCAAATTAGGCACTGAAACATCAAAGCTTTTCGTTTCGCTCCAAAGAAAAAATCTCCTCCATTTATCAGCATAAACTTTCCTTGTACTAGGCCGTCTGGCCTCCAAAATGACATTCAAAACTTGTTGAGGAAGCTGCGACCCCCCAGGGTCTAAAACAGAATACGCCAGGCTGTCAGATGTAGGGACTGAACCCTGACATTGCGGAAATGATTGCTTGCCTGGGACAAAAGGTTTGGAATTAATGGCAAAGGCCAAGGAGGCTCCCGTACTAAAGTCCTCAGCAGAGGGTACCAGTGCTGGCGTGGCCAATCTGGAGCTATCAGAATCATGCAAGGCTTGTCCTGCCTGACCTTCAGGAGCACCTTGGGAAGGAGAGGCAGAGGAGGAAAGGCATAAACGTGAAGGTTGTTCCAACTGAATGATAGAGCATCTACTTTCCAAGCTTTTGGGTGAAACAGCTTTGTGCAAAACTTTGGCAGCTGGTAATTCAGTGGAGAAGCGAACAGATCTATGTCTGGAGTCCCCCATGTCACCGTCAACTGTTGAAAAACATGAGGATCCAATTTCCACTCGTGGGGATCCACCATCTGTCTGCTCAAAACATCTGCTAAGGAGTTCTGTGCTCCTGGCAGAAACCTTGCCTGAAGGGTGAGGTGCAAACTGAGAGCAGTCTCCCATAAAATCATAGCTTGTCTGCAAAGAGGGTATGAATGGGTACCCCCCTGCTTGTTGATGTACCACATGACTGTTGTGTTGTCTGTCTGAATCAACACTTGTCCTGGAAGTAAATCCTTGAAAGCCATCAGTGCAAATTGGACTGCTAACATCTCCTTCATGTTGATATGCAAATGTTGAAGTCTGGCAGGCCACGTGTCTTGAACCCATTTTCCTTTGAAGTGTGCTCCCCAAGCCATGTCTGAGGCATCTGTCGTTAAGATCTGACTCGCCTCTGATCGGGTCACAGAGAGTCCCTTGTTTAAGTGACATTCCTGAGCCCACCACAAAAATTCCCTTTGGATGCAAGGTATCATCTGAATGACAGTGTCCAAATTGTGGCAGTGTTGAGTCCATACTCTTTTGAGATACCATTGTAGCTTCCTCATATGCAGTTTGGCATTGGGAAGCACTAGAATACAAGATGCCATGAACCCAAAGGCTTGAAGGACTGTCCTTGCAGTCAGCCTGGACCATAGAGCCAATTGCTGGAAGTAAAGGGTAAGATTTCTTTGTTTGTCCGGGGTCAAAAATGCCATCTGAGAGGCTGTATTCAGTCTCACACCCAGAAAGCACATGTCCTGAGAGGGTACTAGACTGGACTTTGTTTCGTTCACAGAATACCCTAGGCACCTTAACACTGCCATAACATACTGTAGATGGTGAAGTAGCTTGACTTTGTCTTGAGCCAGAATCAGGCAATCGTCCAAATAAGGATAAATTTGTATTCCCCTTAACCTTAAGAAGGCTATTACCGGAGCCAGGACCTTTGTGAACACCCTGGGCGCAGTAGATAAGCCAAAGGGCCATGCAGAGAACTGATAATGTAAAGTCCCAGCCCGAAAGCGCAGGAACCTCCTGCAAATGGGCCTGATAGGAATGTGAAGATAAGCCTCTTTGAGATCCAGAGTTACCATCCAGTGATCCTTGCCTAAAAGAGGCAGAAGTTGTTGCAAAGTTAACATCTTGAATTTTGGGATGTCCAGGTATGTGTTGAGAATAGACAAATCCAGAATTGGCCTCCAAGTGTTTCCCTTCTTTGGTACAAGAAACAGGCGAGAATAAAATCCTAGGCCTACGTCTGACGGAGGGACCTCCTGAATAGCCCCCATTTTTAGAAGTAAAGAAATCTGTTTGTGAGCCTCCACCTTTTGCTGAGAAGGAACGTCTGGCATGCCTTTGAAAGGAGGCAAGGTGTGAAAGTAAAACTTGTAGCCTCGACCTATAATGTCCAACACCCATTTGTCCTGAGTGACTAAAAGCCAATTTTGCCTGAAGAGTGCCAACTTTCCTCCCAGAGGAGCTGCCAGACAGGAGGGATCTGGCAGCTGGAGATACAGGTCATTGGGTCTGTTTACGAAAAGGCTGGCCCCTGCCCTCACCAGAAGATTGTGCAGGGGAACTCCAAGTCCTAGGCCTAAAAGAACCTTGAGCCTGAGCTCTGCCCCTACCATGCCTAGATCTGCCCCTAGACTGTAAATCAGAAGAAGGATAAGCCCATCCCTTAGTAGGCCAATTTGTGCTAAACTTAGGGGGCTGCACCTGTAAAAAATCTTTAACTGTTTGCATAGATTTAGCTTTGTCTTCCATTTTCTTCAAAACTGACTCCACAGGTGAACCAAACAGAACTTCAGACTGAAGGGGAGCATCCAAAATTCGAGCTTTAACATGCTCTGACAAGTTCTGATCCTTAAAGCCAGGCGTGTCTACGAAGAACTGATCCAGTGGCAGCCACCCTGGAAGAGGCCTGAAGAGCATCGAAACCACACTGCAAAGAATGCTTACCCACCTGATCAGAGGCATGAACTAAATCCTGCAATTCCTTACACTCAATGCCCTCTGCCAGAGCATCCACCTTAGATTTCAACTGACTTAGGAGAAAATTCTGGTACTTCAGCATATGCAACTGACAATTCAAAGCCCTCATTGCTAGAGTGGAAGAGGTATACACTTTTTTACCCCACCTATCCAAAGCTTTAGAGTCTTTATCCATAGGAACTGGATTCTTTACAACAGAAGCCCTGACACCCTTAGGACCCTGGCTAATAGTTTCCGGGTCAGCTCTCGGGCTCTTATACAAATATTTATGAGCCTCAGGCACTCTGTAATACCTGTCTGGCTTGACTGGGGCTGGAGGCAAAGAATCAGGATTAAGGGAAGCTTCAGAGAAAACATCCTGAACAACATCCAAAACAGGGGGTATAGCCAAGGGCCTGTGCTGAGGTAAAAACAAAAATTCCCTAAGCCTCTTTCTAGAATCTGAGAAATCCTGTCCTTCCCACTTAAAATGCTCTCTCATGGAATGCAGGGTTTCAGAAAAAGAAAAATCCTCTGGCGGGGAAGCAGAAGGACTAGAATCCTCTGCATCTGAATCAGAATAAGGAGGAAAATCCTGAATGTCTTCAGCCGAAGACTCCGAATAATCTGAGGAATGCTCCAATCCTTCCACCTCTGGCTCCATCCTAGGCCTCTTATCTGGAGGAGGCAAAGAACCCCTGATTAAGGTAATTAAATCTTCTGCCATTTTCAGCATATGCTTCATAGGTACAGAACCTGCAGAACTAGGGCTAACGCCAGAGGAAGATAAACCAGGCCTGACCTTGGAAGGAACCTTAGAGACAGAAGTAGAAGGCCTAACCACCTTATGCAAAGAAGGGACTACAGAGACCTGAGAGGCCCCCTCAGCCTGCCCCGACTCCTGAGAGGCCACATCCTGCAAAACTAAAGGCTCCCCCTGAGACTCAACTGAAACCTCGGCCGGATCCACAGATTCCACCGTAGTTTCTAAAGAACCGGCGTCCGTAACGGACGACTCATCCTGCTTGGACTTTAACGATTTGTCCTTACGCTTCTTAGCGGTAGCAGGCGTCGGAGGATCCGACGGCATATTGTAATTACACCGCTTACCGAAGACAAGCCTAGCACAATCTAACCTACGTTTAATGGTGCGCTTATTAAATCTAGCACAAAAGCGACACCCGACTACGTCGTGCTCAGGCCCCAAGCAAGGAATACAAAGAGAGTGATAATCCCTATGAGGTATCTGTTTCCCACAAGAAATACAATTATTCACTTTTTCTGACATCCGGATTTAACTGAGGCAAGAAAAGACAAAAATATTCCCCAACGGGGTACTTAGCCCAACTTGGTCTTCGGTCTGAAACAAAAAATACGAAAATTTCAGGATGCCGAACGGCACTTGCAAAACGCTGCTTCTGCTTCGGACCATGCGGCAAGAAAGACTGAGGATATGGCGTCGGTCATGCGCTTTAGTACCACGGCGTACTGACGTCAGATCTGAGCGACCATGACCGACGCCAGCCTAACACTTTGGTATTCGGGCCGACCGAGGACAGCGGACTACCCACAGGTTATGACTGCAGCAATGTGAGATGAAGAACATCCTTGTCCACAGGAATTGTGTCGGGTAGATCCAGAACTTCGGTTTCTGGAGGAAAATCAACAACTGGCACCGGTGTAGACTCCGAGACCGAAGGACGTGTTAACGCTGTGTCGTCGGCCTGGAGCGGTTGAATTACCGCTTCCGAAGGGACCGAAGCACTCGCGGAGGGTTTAGGAGGAGTATCGGTGGAGGACGCGGGCCGAGGATGTCGGTCCCGGTCCTTTCATTTTTTGGTAGATTGAGTTGTCGGTTGTTCTGACGGCATGATATAAGCGAAAGATTCGCCGAAAAAGTCTTCGGCAAATTCTGCCCGGCGCCTGAGAGTGCGCTTATTAAAGCAAGCACAGGCAGCACAGGCCGAGACGTCGTGGTCTGGGCCCAGGCAAGGGAGGCAATAAGAATGGAAGTCCTTATGAGGTATTTGTTTACCACAAGACAAACAATTATTAACTTTCTCAATTTGTTCGGACATTGGCTGAGGCAAGAAAAAATGTTCCTCAACGGGGTACTTAGCTTTTTGATGACTTCGGTACTGAAAACACAGGAGCTGACCGACCGACACTTGTGAACTGCTTCTGCTTCGGGCACCGCGCGGCAAGAAATACTGAAGAAGATGGCGTCGGCCGATGCCTTTATACTCCAGCCGTTCTGACGTCGGAGAGGAGGCGACACCAGCCGACGCCGGACCCAGACTTTGGAATCCGGCCGACCGAGGGCTGCCTGAGGCAGGACAACCCATATGTTATGACTGCAGTTGCATTCTTGAAGGACATCGTACTTTTTGGCACTGAGCTTGAGGCCATGGCTTTGACACCAGGCATCTGTCTAAGTGAGGCCCTTTTATAGGTGTCCACATTGTTAGGAGTTTTCTTCAGCTCTATCTTCTCCAGATAGAGCTCGAACTGCCCCTGAAAAGGGACACTCGTTGGGTTTATCTGGTTAGAACATGTATAAAAGTGTACTGTAATGAGCAGGCAGCAAGCGTGCTATACTTGGCTTAATGGAACATCTGAGAAGCATTACAAAGCATCTATAAACTATACAACACTGCAAAGTACATTTATGCGAGTTATTCCCCATAACAGAATATCCTTGAGGAGAGGTCAGTTTGGCAAGATATCATAATATTCTGGTTATTGACCATCAAAGCTGTACTTATTCTGTCCATATTTCCCAAGTTGTTCAGTCCTCCTGTGCAGTCTCTCACTAGAAGTGGTCTCTGTGTGTATGTGCTCTGAGCTAGTCAAAATATTGCCCTAAACAATGAATAACACAAAAACTACTCAGAAAAATAAATACAAATATCAACTGTGATGTGCAGGTATGAGAAACATTGGAGAGGTGGACGCATACCTTTACTACTAGAATAATCTTTCCCATGACTACCTACTGCTAAGGTTGGTTTAATCAGCTGTACTATTTCTCTCAGAAAATTATCACTATAGCAGTAAATAATATTCTGACAGAATAGAAAGCAGTACAGAATTACACTGAAGTGGGCAAATACATGGCCCCATGTAAAATAGTCACAACAAAATGTGTCCCTTCTCCAGACTGGGCTATCAAGTTGCAAAAGTCTGGATAATAGTCCTTATTACTGACTTGAAAATGTAAAATCCACCCCCTTTTTAAACTGCTTACCTTGGTGAAGCTTACAATGGCTTCAAGCTCAGCAGGGCAGGCCAGCCTTCCCTCATCTCTAATGCATCCTGGAGGATCTCCAGGTGTTCAACAAGCAAGAACAGATATATAATCCCCTAAATGTATTACTGGATATGCCTACAGCCTTCCTCCTAGGGGGTTATTTCTGATCTGTTCAAACTTCACATCTGAATGAGACCCCAAGGTATTTAAACTCCCCTGTCTCTGGTCATCTGCAGGAAGCCAATCCATTCTATTCTAGGACAGAACTACAACCTCTGTTTTGCAAGGGATTTTCATCCCAACCATTTCATACTCAGCAGCAAATTATTCTGGTGCAGAATGGAGATCACAATCACTCGAGGCAAAAATAACGACGATGCCACCCTTAAACTTGGTATTGTTCAGACCCTTGGGCTGTGCCTTCCTCTTCATAAAAAATCACATGCATCAGGGGAGAAAACATCTTTGGTGGAGTCATACAGTCATCGTAAACATATCCAAAAATACCAAGCATGTGGAGGAAAGAATTCACTTTTCAAATAAAGAGGCAACTAGCATTAAAAATGGTCATGGGACCCTTTGCTCTTACAACACATCCCACAAGATACTCCAGGATATGCATTCACATACCTTCGCCTGGTATACAAAGGCCACAAAGACATTTCTAGCAAAGTCACAACTCCCTTTCAAGATCCATAAATGAACAAAGACTAGATTCCACTGTTCTTTGCCCACAAAGGTATCCATATTGCACCTACTCAAACAAGCAAATGATTTCTTGAAAAAGTCACCTTCCACCATCCTGACCTAGGCTTTTCCAGGCAGGCTGAGTATAGTTTTTGCAGCATGCCTTCCTGCTCCCTTTCTGAAAATGGATACCACTATCCAGTTTGTCAGTCTAGAGGTACTGTCCGCATCCTCTGCGTAACACTGAAATATGTTAACCGTAACACCATAAAAAATGTGCAGCCTCCATCACTTTCTGCCAGATCTAGGTCACTGCTGCAGCAATCTCATCCATAGAAAATGCTTATTTATTTATTTATTTATTTTATTTTTATTTGTTTGTAGTTGGTTTACCAGGATGGTCCATTGGGCCAATGAACCCATTTTCAATGGAGTCCTGGGGAGAAAAGCTCCAATAACAATCTAGGTTACAATAGTTTAAAGAATATATTTTTACAAGGGTTATAGTTTTGAGCAAGACATTTACAATTCAAACAGCAAACATTACAAATAATACACACTAGTGATGAGGATGAAGACTTTCTGTACAATGCTTGTGGGGGGGGGGTGCTGGATAAACACTACATCTGAGAATGTTGTAGTTTCAAGAGCAAAAGCATATGTGTATTGTGGGGTGGGAGGTGGCATGGAAAATGAATTTTGGAAAACCTCAAACAGGTTTTGGAGAACCATCTGCTGACTTAAGAGGGGTAAATGGGATAAGTCAGGGTGTTGACAGCAATGAAGAAATACTGGCCTCAGCTAGGACATTGTCAGGAAGTGGAAAGAGCACTTTAAGAAGCTCCTGTTTCTAGTGGACATATTCTAAGTAGAGATACCAGAAGGAGTTTAAGATAAGCTCCTGCTCTCTCCCTACATAACATATGATATCAAACTCCTGTTCCCCCTCATTCCAAGGATAACAAACTCCTTTTTCACTTCATTCCTTCACCTTGGATTCCTTCTCTCTCTCTTCTCTTTCAATCTATTACTCATCAAAAACCTTCTCCTTCTATCATCTCTACATATGCTTATATTCCAGTACTTATATGTTAGTAGTAAAAAATGCATCAGACTGTCACTGCTTATGTGCAATTTGTAAACAATGAAGCAGACTGTAACTAAGAACTGTATATTCCAAAAAAGTAATGCCTCTCTGCTGTATATGCAATGTTCCACTGCCAGTTAGTTTTAACTTTTTAATTAACCTGAATTCCCCCCCCCCCCCCCCCACTGCTAATACACACCAATGAATCCTAAGATTACTACTGTAACACCACCTATCACTTTCAACTACCTCATCGGATATAAAGCAGCAGCTCTTCTGGAGGTGGAAGCTGAATACAGGAATGTGTGATGGTACTGGTTGCTGTATAGCTGCAACCTAGTGGACATCAGGTGACATCATCAGAGAAACAGCTTATCACTGTAGCAAAACCTCACACATACCACAAGGCACTGCAGCTTAGGATTCAGCATGTGGAAGCATGCAGACTTCAGACACAGCATTGCAGCCCCATACTTTAGCAGAATGCCCACGATTGCCAGGGGTAATAATCAAGAAAGAAAACACAGCCTGCAGACATACAGCTCCTACCCCCCCCCCCCATTACTAGGTCATACAATGAAGGATCAAAGATTAATCCTTATTTTAATTAAGAAATCACAATGTGGTCATGTGGGGCATGCCAGTCAGTCAGTCAGTCAGTCAGTCAGGTGGGGTGAAGAAAAGACTCAACTGTCTGTTAGGGGTACTGCTGACAGATTAGAAATGAAGACAAAAAAAAACAAAATGAAAGGTCTGACAGACCTTTGCATGTGAATGATGTTCATAATGAGTAAGATAGATCAGCAACACGTTATTTTTGAAAACTAGTGGAATAGAAATTGTTTTTGCTCAGTTATAGTCTAGCATAAGATAACAAATGCCAGGAGGAGGAGGAGTCTGTGATACTATCTGTTCTGCTTGGGTATTTCAGGTAGCCAAGGGCAGCTGCCTCACTCTCTCTCTCTCCCTACCCTCCTCTAAGTACCAATTTTTAATATCAAACTACCTTATTGTTTACACGTTCTTCAAACTCATTCCACCTGCCTTGCACCCTTTCTTTGGGCAGCATTTCTTAATTATCTGCTTTGAACTGGGCTGTCATAATTTGGCAATTATGCCATCTCCAATTAATCTTCACCTTCTCTTATCTAATCACATAACATATTTCCATTGTTTTATACAGTCATTTGATGTCCACCTACCATTCCTCCTTTATGGTGAAAACAGGTCAAACTCTCTAAGTCTCTTTTCGTATGCCATTCTCTCGGACACTGCTATTCTCTGCCACATTTTTAGCAACTACAGGCATATCTCCATCCTATCCCCACTACCAAAACTACTAGAAAAATGTATTCACTCTAAGCTCCTCCAGTACCTTACAAACAATAACCTGCTTGCTAAATCCCAACAGTGTTTCTGACCTTTTCATAGTACTACCACTGCACTCCTTTAGTTTCAGCAATATCATTAACCAACACAGAAATGAAGGAAAGATAGTCTCATCAGTACTTCCTGACATGTCCAAAGCCTTCGATACAGATTCCCATAGGAAGTTATTAACCACTCTCTCCAACCTTAACATTTCCACTCTCTCCTTGTTCCAAAGCTATCTGACCGCCAACAGGCAGTAAGATGGTTATAAGACCTCTCCTCTCTATGCCCAACCATGCTAGGAGTACCACAAGGCTCTATTCTTGGACCTCTCCTGTTCACCATATTTACTAATGACCTCAGTACTGTCTCCATCTGCTAGCATAAACTATCCAATATGCTGATCATTCCACTCTTATGTGCCGTGCCCACTACCAAACAACTGCAAGACCGAACCCAAAAATCCTTTACTCAGATAGAATCTTGGTTGGCTAAATTACAACTCATTCTTAATGCCAATAAAATCAAATGATCTTCTAGACTACCAGATCTCCAGATCCCCTCCACTCATTCTATTCTCTGCCACAGACCATACAATAATAACCCCAGATCCACAAACAAAAGCATTAGGTGTTCAAATTGATAGTAAACTGAGATTTAATCTACACACATCTCAAGTAGTTAAGAAAGTGTATAAAAAGATGGGTACCCTCTACAGAAAAAAAAATTCTAACAGACAGCTCTAGACTGGCCATAGCCAGAACACATATTTTATCAACTCTCCTCTATGCTTCTATTCTTGCCAACCTGAATAAAGACTGACCTAGACAAACTAGAAACATGCTATAATAAAACAGTAAACTTTACTACAGACTCTTCATATAGGATTCACCACTGTCTCACCTTAAGAAAACTTATCATGGCTAGAATTCCCACTTCTCCTGTCTTACAACCAGTTAACCATGGCTCACAAGCTACTCAATTACTCAGATAAAATCTCTGCTCTCCTAAATACAATTCAGCCCTATTCCATTAATTGTATACTTCGATCAACAAATAAATATCTATTACAAGTTACCAAATCCACCAATAGAGCTGGGGATTCTCTATATTTAAGCTTCGTCACCAAAATCTGGAACACACTACCCCAAGTCCATTAGATCCACTAGTAACTTATTGCAATTCAAAAGCCTTCTCAAACACCATTTATCAGACTCCTGGCTTTGCTTGTGTGACACACCAGAACAAAATATAACTCTTGTATCCCCCTTCCTCTAAGTAACTATATTACATGTCTATCTCTAAATCTTTATCCTTCTTCTGCCAATCGGATCTATATTACGACACCAAAATGGCTAAACACCAAACGCTGTTTCAGTGACACAAAGAAAGAATGAGAAGTTATGTACCTACCATAACGTTCCATGTTAGTTGTCTTCTCTCGCCTTCTTTCTTGCTTGATGGGTTCGGAGCCGATCCTCGGCTCAGACTCGGCACTTGCTAAGCTCGAGAGTCACTTTTACCAGCTCGAGGCAGCCCCATATCCCATGATGCAAGGCGGTAAGTACCCAGATCTCGTTTGATGACAATAGGCAATAGCACCTAGCATAAATAACTTCCAAAAGGAAGAAAGAAGGAGAGAAAAAAGGCCTGAAGGATGATAGGAGGACCAGCACTGTATGGTCTTCAGAAGCATACTTCCCTGTAGAGAGAAAGGTCTGTCCAGGCCTGGGGGAAGGAGGGAGGGTCGCAAGAAAGAAGGCGAGAGAAGACAACTAACATGGAACGTTATGGTAGGTACATAACTTCTCAATGTTAAGTTGTCAATCTCGCCTTCATTCTTGCTTGATGGGACCGCGTCCCTAGTACCTCTATCCTGGGTGGCTCAATGGAACAGCCTCTTGAGAACTGTAGAGCCAAAACTGGCTCTGTCCCTGGAGGCCAAATCCAATTTGTAATGGGAAACAAATGTATGAGGAGTGGCCCAAGTGGCTGCTGCACAAATAGTGTCTAATGGAAGTCTAGCTTGAAAAGCTGTGGAAGTGGCTAAGCTTCTGGTTGAATGCGCTTTAGGTTTCGAGCACAGCTGTTTTCCCCTGAGCTGATAAATTTCAGAGATGACAGAAAAAAGCCATCTAGACAAGGTCACTTGAGACAGGAAGGCCTTTCTTGTTATCAGCATAAGAAACAAAGAGTTGATCGGATTTCCTGAATTGTTTTGTTCTGTCCAAATAATATCGGAGTTGGCGGTGGACATCAAGATAATGTAATTTTTGTTCTGATCTGTTTGAATAGTTTGGGAAAAATACAGGAAGGTCAATAGCTTGATTCAAATTAGTCTTTGAGGCGACCTTAGGCAAAAAGGTCGGATTAGTTCTCAATGATACTCTGTCTTTGTGGAAGACTAAATAGGGGGGGCGAACAGATAGAGCATGAAGTTCAGACACCCTCCTAGCCGATGTAATAGCAACCAGGAATAAAGTTTTCCATGAAAGAAATTTCAGGGAACATGAAACAGCTGGCTCGAAGGGAGGAAGAATCAAGGATGTCAGCATTAAATTTAGGTCCCATTGAGGAGGAGGACTCCTGATTGGAGGTTTCAGGAGAAAAATTCCTTTCAAGAAGGCTCTACAAAGCCTGTGGGACATAATGTTGTGATCTCAAGAACCCGACATGAAAGTTCGAGATAGCAGCCAACTGAACTTTGGCCGTGGAAGAAGAGGAGCCCGCGTGAAAAATTTCCGCTAAGAAATCCAAAACTGCTTGTACTGGAGCAGTGAAGGGATCAATATTTTTGGCTTTTGTCCAAAAAGAAAAACGTTTCCATTTGCTAGTATAAATCCTCCTAGTAGAGGATTTTAAGGAAGCTACTATGATGTCTCTAACAGGATTAGAGATCATAGGAAGCCTGGCTAAGGAAGGAAGTGGAGCAACCATGCTGTGAGATTGAGAGAAGGGATAGACCGGTGCAGCTGACCCGATTGGTGAATCAGAAGGTCTGGCACTGGGTCCAGATGCCACGGCTGCACCAAAAGGTGACGATGGAGGAACGGAAACCAAATTTGTCGAGGCCAATAAGGAGCAATGAGAATCATTTTGGCTCTCAAAAAGGTGGCTTTCTGGATTACTTGTGGAATCAGAGGAAAGGGAGGAAAGGCATAAAGAAGTCCCTGGGGCCAATCCTGGGTCAGAGCGTCTCTGGGGGGATGGCCTGGCAGTGGGAAGAGAGAGAAGAAGTCTGGGCATTTGCTGTTTTGGGGAGTAGCAAAAAGATCGCAACATGGGCGGCCCCATTCTAGAAAAATCTCCTCCACTATAGATTGTTTGAGAGACCACTCGTGAGGCATGAGAATAGCTCTGCTCAATCTGTCCGCTAAAATGTTGGTTTTCCCAGGGATATGCGTTGCTACCAGAAACCGATGAGAGGAGATCGCCCATTGCCAAAGTCTGAGCGCTTCTTGACACAAGGGGTAGGACTTGGTTCCGCCCTGTTTGTTGATATACCATACTACAGACATGTTGTCTGTGTGGACTGCAATTGTCCCCAAGGGAAGAAAGTCGTTGAGGGCTTGCAACATTAAAAGCACTGCTCTCATCTCTAGGACATTTATGCGCAGGTGGTATTCGAACGGTTGCCACGTCCCATGAACCATCCTGCCCTGATAATGCCCCCCCCACCCGATCAGGGAGGCATCCGTAGTGACAGTGGCTACCGGGGCTGGGGGTACAAAGGGTCTGCCTTGGTGAATCTGGGGAGAAGTAACCCACCAAGAAAGATGATTCTTGCAAATCTGTGTCACCAGTATTTGGTGACGCATCGGAAGTTGTTGGTAAGACCACTGAGTGAACAACATCCACTGAAGAAGGCGCATATAGAAGCGGGCCAGGGGAAGAAGGGTAATGGCCGCAGCCATGAAGCCCAACACCTTTAGAACCATTCTGGCTTGTACTTTCTTGCTGGCTAGGATGATTCTCACGTGACTTTGTATATCTGAGATTCTTTGGTCTGTGAGGGTAGCTGACATCCAAACAGTGTTTAAGTTTGCGCCTATGAAAGTAATAGACTGGCAGGGCAATAAGGAGGATTTTCCGTAGTTGATCGAGATGCCCAATTGAGTGCAAAGATTTATTGTGTAATCCCTGGCTTGAAGAAGCTGATGCCTGGTGGTGGCTGAAAGGAGCCAGTCGTCGAGATACGGAAACACCTGGAATCCTTGACGTCTCAGGTGAGCCGTGACCACTGCCATACACTTGGTGAACACTCTGGGGGCTGTAGTGAGACCAAAGGGCAGGGCTCTGAATTGGAAATGACTGGACCCCAGCCGAAAGCGGAGAAACCTTCTGGAGCATCTGTGAATTTTTATGTGATAGTACGCATCCTGAAGATCTATTGAGCACATCCAGTTGTCCTTCTGTAAGAAGGGCAGAATTGACTGAAGTGTGACCATTCGGAATCTTGTCTTTCTCACAGACTTGTTGAGTCTGCTGAGATCCAATATTGGTCTCCAGTCTCCCGTCTTTTTGGGGACCAAAAAGAATCTTGAGTAGATTCCGGGCTCTGAATGGTCTGTTGTAACTGGCTGAATGGCTCTTTTTTGCAGAAGTTTTAAAACTTCTAACTCTGCAATTTCCCTTAGACCGGGTGGTACATCTGGAAGGGAATTTGAGTGAGAGAAGGAGTTTCCTCGAAAGGAATTTTGTAACCCTCGGATATGATCGACTGTACCCATCTGTCTTGAGTTAGGGAAAGCCAAGCTTCTGGGTACAGCGATAGTCTTCCCGACTGCCTCCAAGGATGGACAGTCGGGCAACATCTCAGGGATGCTGAAAAGGCTTGTCAGAGAGAGGCTCTCTGCTTCCCTGGTTTTGTGGACCCCCTCTGCCTCTAGAGCGTCTGTTATTGTTACCCCTCTGCCTCTAGGGGTAAACTGACCACGTGAATCGGCGTGACTCCTTGGGATTTTGGAACCACATTTTGCCACCCTTCTGTCCTTTAGGGTAAGGTCTAGAAGGGGTGGAAAACGGACCCACGGCAGAAAGAGTCTTGCCGTCCTGCTCACACCTGGTCAATGTTTCCTTCACTTGAGGGCCAAACAAAGCTGACCCATCAAAGGGAGAGTTTGTGAAGGACACCTTAAAGGGATCTGCAAAATTACAGAGCCGCATCCAGGCTTGGCGTCTAAGAGCCACGCCTGTACCTGCGGCCCTACTCACTCCATCTGCTGCATATGATATCAGTCGCATGGAGGAGTTAGCAATAGAATTAAGGGTTCCTAGCTGCGAAGCAATTTTTTTCTTGAGCCCCTGCAGCTGTGGGATCCTGTACTACTTCACCTAGCTCCTTAAGGATATCCCTTTGGAGTCTGGTGAAGTGACATAAGTAGTTCAGCGAGCATAGCAAAGGTCGCTGAAGAGAACATCCGCTTACCATACCTATCCATGGTCCTAGAGTCCTTATTAGGAGGATGGACAGGTACGGAAGGATCTGCAAGTTCCTTCTTAGTGGCAGCCGCCACCACCATGGCATCAGCAGGGACACCTTTCGTAAGGAATTGCTTGTCCGAAGGGGCAGTAATACATTTAGACGGCCTCCTAGGAACTGGCTCTACAGAGTCAGGAGCAGCCCAAGCCTTTCGAGCAATAACCTGCATAAGGGGGTCGAAAGGCGGAGACACCCAGGAGGTGGAGGGCCGAGATCCAAACGCCTCCAGGTATACCGACTCATCCTCAGAGGGATTATTGGAGGGCCAGTTTCCCCTCTGTTTAAGAAGTTCTAGGATGTCTGAAAAGGAGACATCCTCAGAGGGGGATCTTGGGGATCCCTCCGACTCATCTAAGTCGGTATCTGAAGTGATAGACTCGGGGGAGTCTACGTGTTTCCTCTTACAGGTCCTCTTGCGCGGAGGATCCCCTGACTGATCAGGAGAATCCTCGGAAGAGGGGGTTCTTCCCAGTGGGGAAACCTGAGGCGGAGGATCTCTGGGTCCAGGAGCAAGAGAGACGGCAGAGATATCGACAGGCACCGTAGAGGGAGGAGCTAAGGGAACAGACTGCTGTCTGAGTCCAGTGGCCAGCACACTCTTCATCACCTCGAAGGCTCGAAGGCTCCCCTCCCAGGGAGGTCAGAGAGAACCCGTTCCAAAGAACCAGGAACTCCAGGGCCCACCGAAAGGGAAGGCTCCGAGGCAGATGTCGGAGCCGAGCTCACCAAGGCCGAGGCTCCAAGGGGAAGAGTGGGGTCGGACAAGGGTCCGATGCCACTCACCCCCTCGGAGGAGACCAGGGAAGCCCGACCACCGAATCCCTCTAAGGAAGGTCTCGAAGAGGAGATAAGAGTAGAGGCTGAGGGAGCAGAAGGAGGGGGTATCTGTCCCTCAGCCATAGCAGAAACTATTCCCGAAGACTCCAGCTCCAAACTCTGAGGTAGAGTCGAAGGAGGAACTGCAAGGGGGTGTGGACTAATAGTCGTCTGTTGAGACGGACTATGTAGCATCTGGGCCAGTGCCTGTGATTTTAATAATCTACTGACCACCCTCTCTAAATCATGGTCAGAAAGCCTGGATGACCTGGATGATCGGCTCCGATGGCTCAGTTCCGAGAGGAGAGGCCGGAGCCGAGAGTATCGGTTCCAAGGAAGGGGACCTGGACCTCTTCCTCGAAGGAACCATCGGAGCCGACGAAACCATGGATGCCGTCGGAGCTGACAACTTTTCGGCACCAACAGAAGGTCTTGATGCATCGGCTCTGGCCGGAGCCGATACAGAAGGGTGTCGGAGCCGGTCGGCGCCGACACCGAAGCCTGAGCCACATGGTGGTCGGAACCAATCGGAGCCGACACCGATGTGACCAAACCAGTATCGGCACCGATAGCCATCGGTGCCGAGGGTTTGTGCAAACCAGGATCGGCTCCAGCCGGAGCCAATCTCGACTCTGAAAGAGTCGGAGCCGAGGCCGCAGGCTTAGACACAGAAGCCTGGGCCTTGGAAGACTTGGAAGTCTTACTCGGGGCCGACTTAGCCGGAGAGCCCTCCGGTTTAAGTAGGCCCCTCAAAATCAATTTGTTTCTCCTCTCCTGCAGGACTCTCTGGCTAAAGGAATGACAAATCGCACAGGAGTCCTGCAGGTGGAGAGGTCCCAGGCAGTATAAGCAAGAAGTGTGACCGTCTGTCAGAGACATCTTCTGACAGCACGAGTCACACTTCTTAAAGCCTGAGACCCTTTCCTTGGACATGGTTGCAAAAACACACACACAACACAGTCCCAAGAAACAGTTATCCCAAAAATAATCAGATAACTAACCTCTCACACACACACCCACACCCTAACAAGGGGGGGAGATGGGAGGGGAGAAGGCCTGACTAAAAATATAAAGGAGTGAGGGATTTTCTAGTCAGAAAGGGACTTTAACTAAAAACGTTAAAAATAAAGTGTTAGGATGAAAAAGGGGCAAAAATAGTAATATCTAAAACACTTACCAGGAGCTGGCAAAAGGAGGACCTCATCAGCGAAGCGGCAAACGAGATCTGGGTACTTACTGCCTTGCATCATGGGATATGGGGCTGCCTCGAGCTGGTAAAAGTGACTCTCGAGCTTAGCAAGTGCCGAGTCGGAGCCGAGGATCGGCTCCGAACCCATCAAGCAAGAATGAAGGCGAGATTGACAACTTAACATCTACAAGTTATGTGAACGGCCAGATCACCAATTTTTTCCTAAGGAAATAAATAGCTTGGCCATTGCCGTGAATTTGCACTTTGTCCCACTGTAGTCCGATCTCTGAGTTGGTATATTTAGTTGGGGGGGGGGGCACAGCTCCCCCCCCCACACTTTATAATATTTGAGCTGGTGTGTTGTATCTGGTAGGGAAAAAAATTGGTGATCTGGCCATTCTCATTTACTTGTAGTTCGCTCTTTATGTGTCGCTGAAACAGCGTTCGGTGTTTAGCCATTTCAGTGTTATAATATAGACCCCTACCTATCTCTCTCTAATCATTAGGTAACCACAACTTATCTAAATTCCCCTCTTCTTCATATTAGTCTGTCTACCACTTCCTTCCTCCCGTCTATCTGCCTTGCATATGTTTACTAAACAACTCTAATTCTAAAGTACTATTTTGTCTGTAAAAGTACTGTAATTAGATGGCCTTCACAAATGTGTATCTATAAATACATGTATAAGTAGGTTAATCCAAGTATAGTTATAAGCTCCTCTAATCTCCTCCATAAAGAACTAACAAACCATTAACTACACCATACTTTACTCGAGTCATCTAAATGATGAGATTTCTGTCGATGTTTTTTTTCATTTACATGTTTTTGATCATTGTATAAAGAGTGCTCACTTTATGAAATGGTGGTATTTCTGTTCTTGTTACTATGTACCGTCTTATATGATTGTACTATGTTGGAGCTTTTTTAGAGACCATTTTAGAGTATAGGGAATTACTGTGGCAGATTACCCTAGATGCAAGCAGGACCCCCGGGTTAAAACATCTCAATAGCACCTCTACTTAAACTTAGGGATGCTAAGTTATAAGAAGTTATGTACCTACCATAACGTTCCATGTTAGTTGTCTTCTTCTCGCCTTCTTTCTTGCTGGATGGGTTCGGAGCCGACCCTCGGCTCTGACTCGGCCTATACTATACTAAAGCTCGAGAGCTATTTTTACTGGCTCAAGGCAGCCCTATATCCCACAATACCATGCGCTAACTCCCCAGATTTCGTTGACAGCTAACACATAGTATAATTTTATTGTTGCCAAAAATACGGTCTCCCTGCTGGTAACACTCAAGATACGGGGTAACCCTAAAGAACTATATATCATGAAATAGAAGGACTCAGAGACCTTCAAGTCTGTCCAGGCTAGGGGGCAGGAGGGAGGGACGCAAGAAAGAAGGCGAGAAGAAGACAACTAACATGGAACGTTATGGTAGGTACATAACTTCTTAATGTTAAATTGTCATTCTCGCCTTCATTCTTGCTGGATGCAACAGTGTCCCTAGCACCTTGGTCCTGGGTGGCTCAACGGAACAGACTCCTGAGTACGGTGGAACCAAAGTCAGCTCTATTTCTGGAAGCTATGTCAAGTTTGTAATGGGTAATAAAAGTATGTTGAGAAGCCCATGTAGCTGCTGCACAAATGGCATCCAATGGTAACCTTGCTTGAAAAGCTGTTGAGGTTGATAGTGCCCTGGTTGAATGAGCCTTAGGTCTTGAAGGAAGTTGCTTGTGTCTCAACTCGTAGACAAAGGTAATGATGGATGCTAACCATCTGGAAAGAGTTACCTTTGATACTGGAAGTCCTTTCTTTCCTTCAGCATAAAAGAGGAAGAGCTGTTCTGACTTTCTGAATTGTTTTTTCCTGTCTAGATAATATCGCAGTTGACGATGAACATCCAAGGAATGTAGTTTCTGTTCAGCCCTGTTTGAATAATTGGGGTATAAAACAGGCAAGTCAATAGTGTGGTTCAGATTTGATTCAGAAGAAACTTTTGGTAGAAAGGAAGGATTCATTCTGAGAGTTACCTTGTTTTTATGAAAAACCAAATAAGGCGGACTGACAGACAAGGCCTGAAGTTCCGACACCCTTCTGGCAGATGTTATAGCCACCAAAAACAGTTTTCTCCAAGAGAGAATCTTGAGGGAACAAGAAGCTGCAGGTTCAAAGGGAGGGAGAATTAATGAAGTTAACACTAAATTTAGATCCCATTGTGGAGGAGGATCCTTAATGGGAGGTCTGAGCAAGAAGATGCCCTTGAGGAAAGCTTTACGGAGTTTATGGGACATAATGTTGGTTTCAGAGAGCCCTACATAAAAACTGGCAATGGCTGCTAGTTGTACTCTTGACAGTGGCCGACAAAGACCCTGAATGAAAAAGCTCCGCCAGAAAATCTAGAACTTTATGAAATGGTGCATTAAAAGGATCAAAGGACCTAGCTTCTGCCCAGAACGAAAAACGCTTCCATTTACTCGCATAAGTCTTCCTAGTATTGGACTTATGGGAGGCAAGAATGATATCACGGACAGGAAGAGAAATAAATGGAAGCCTGGCTATAGTTGGAAGTGGAGCAACCAAGCTGTGAGGTTGAGGGACTGAAGAGACTGGTGCAGCTTGCCCGTCAGATGGGTCAAAAGGTCTGGAAATGGTTCCAGATGTCAGGGCTGTTCCAGCAGATAACAGCACAGGAACGGAAACCATACTTGTCGAGGCCAGTACGGAGCAATGAGGATCATTTTGGATCTCAATGCGGTTGCTTTCTGAATTAACTGCGGAATCAACGGAAAAGGGGGAAAAGCGTATAGAAGACCCCGAGGCCAATCGTGGACAAGAGTGTCTCTGGGGGGATGGCCTGGTAGAGGAAAGAGTGTGAAGAAGTCGAGGCACTTGCTGTTTTGAGGTGTTGCAAAAAGGTCACAGCAAGGCTGGCCCCACTTCTGGAAAATTCTCTCTGCTACTGCTTGATTTAGAGACCACTCGTGAGGCATGAGAATTGTTCTGCTCAGTCTGTCCGCTATGACGTTGGACCTCCCGGGGAAGTGCGTTGCTATCAGAAACCGTTGAGAGGAGATCGCCCACTGCCAAAGTGAGTGCTTCTCGACATAAGGGGTAGGACTTTGTTCCGCCCTGCTTGTTCATGTACCACACGACGGACATATTGTCCATTTGAATTGCTATAGTCCCCGTGGGAAGAGAGTCCTGAAGGGCTTGCAACAATAAAAGCACTGCTCTCATCTCTAGGACATTTATGTGCAGGTGGCATTCTAATTGTTGCCATGTGCCCTGGACAGTCCTGCCCTGATAGTGCCCCCCCACCCCACCCGATCAGGGAGGCATCCGTTGTCACAGTGGCAACTGGAGGGGGAAGAACAGAGGGTCTGCCCTGAAGAAGTTGAGGGGAGACCATCCACCAGGAGAGGTGTTTCTTGCAAGTTGGGGTTATCAAAATGTTGTGAGTCATTGGGAGCTGTTAAAAGGACCACTGAGAAAAGAGCATCCACTGGAGAATCCGCATGTGAAAGCGGGCCAGGGGGAGCAGGACAATCGCCGCTGCCATGAGGCCTAATGTTTTCAGTACTAACTTGACTTGAATTCTGTTGGACTGAAGCAGAAACTGAACATTCTGCCGTATGTCTGTCACTCTCTGAGGTGGTAATGTTGCAGACATTTCAGTGGTGTTTAACACGGCGCCTATAAAGTTTAGACATTGACAAGGTGACAAGGAGGATTTTGCGAAATTTATGGAAATACCTAGTTTGTTGCAAATGCGAATGGTGTAATCCCTGGCTATGATAAGATGCTGCTTGGTGGTAGCGGTAATGAGCCAGTCGTCTAAATATGGAGACACCTGGAATCCTTTTTGTCTCAGGTGAGCAGTGACCACTGCCAAACATTTGGTGAACACCCGGGGGGCTGTGGTGAGACCAAAGGGCAGGGCTCTGAATTGGTAATGACTGGCTCCCAGCCGGAAGCGGAAGAACCTCCTGGAGCACCTGTGTATCTTTTCATGATAGTACGCGTCCTGAAGGTCTAACGAGCACATCCAGTTGTCTTTGCCCAAGAAGGGCAGAATGGACTGCAGCGTTACCATCCGAAATTTTGTCTTCTGCACAGACTTGTTCAGTCTGCTGAGGTCCAAAATGGGTCTCCAGTCTCCTGTCTTTTTTGGTACCAAAAAGAACCTGGAGTAAATTCTGGATCCTAGCTGGTCTGCTGGGACTGCCTGGATGACTCTTTTTTCTAACAGCGTTTTTATCTCTAGCTGTGCCTGACCCCTTTGTCCGGGTGGTACGTCTGGGAGGGGTCTCGGTGGTTGGATCGGAGGGGAAATGAAGGGGATTTTGTAACCCTCGGATATGATCAACTGTACCCATTTGTCTTGAGAGAGGGATTGCCAGGCTTCTGGGTACAGAGATAATCTTCCCCCGACTGCCTCCGAAGGTGGACAGTCGGGCAGCTTCTCAGGGATGCTGACAGGGTTGGTCAGGGAAGGATTCCCTGGAACCCTGGTTCTGTGGACCCCCTCTGCCCCTGGGGCAGCATCTATTATTGTTCCCCCCTCTGCCTCTGGCGGGGGGGGGGGGAGTTCACCACATGCGGCAGGCGCGACTCCCTGTGGTTTGCGGAACCACATCTTTCCGCCCTTCTGACCTTTAGGGTATGGTCTAGATGGTGTGGAAAAGTGGACTCCCACGGCAGAGAGAGTCTTACCATCTTGCTCGCACCTGGTGAGGGTATTCTTCACCTGAGGTCCAAACAACTCTGAACCATCAAAGGGGGTGTTGGTGAAGGATGCCTTGAAGGGATCAGCAAAATTACAGAGTCGCATCCAGGCGTGACGTCTTAACGCAACACCTGTGCCTGCGGCCCTACTCGCTCCATCAGCTGCATAAGAGATAAGCCATATGGAGGAGTTGGCAATGGAATTCAGGGTAGCCAGCTGGCAGTTAATCTTGTCCTGATAACCCGCAGCAGAAGGATCCTGTATGGTTTCACCCAGTTCTTTGAGCAAATCTCTCTGAAGGCGGGTGAAATGACATAAATAGTTCAGTGACCGCATGGCACAGGTCGCTGAAGCAAATGTCCGCTTACCGTACCTGTCCATAGTCCTGGACTCTTTATTAGGAGGATGAACAGGTACAGAAGGATCAGCTAATTCCTTCTTAGTGGCGGCTGCTACCACCATAGCATCTACCGAGACACCTTTGGTCAGAAATGGTTTGTCTACCGGAGCAGAAATAAATTTCAAAGGCCTCCTAGGAGTAGGTTCCATCGAGTCAGGAGCTGCCCACGCCTTTCTGGCCACTACTTCCATCAGTGGGTCGAAAGGAGGGGACACCCAGGAGGTGGAAGGGCGAGACCCAAAAGCGTCAAGGTAAACCGACTTGTCCTTGTAGGGTTTGAGGGTAGACCAATTCCCCCTCTGTTTCAGGATCTCTAGGATGTCTGAAAAGGAGAAATTCTCAGAGGGGGATCTCGGGGAACCCTCCGACTCATCCAAGTCGGTGTCCGAAGTGAGAGACTCGGGGAACCCTCTGACTCATCCAAGTCGGTGTCCGAAGTGAGAGACTCGGGGGGAGTCTACGTGCTTCCTCTTGCACTTTCTTTTCCTAGGGGGTTCCCCTGAAGCTTCAGGGGAGGCCTCGGATGAGGAAGAGACACCCAAGGTGGGTACCCTATGCTTTGGATCTCTGCTATCAGTTGCAAGAGGATGACCAGAGACCGTAACAGGCACTGTAGAGGGAGGAGCTGAAGGAACCAACCTTGGAGCGGACACCGGATCCAGCATGCTTCTCATCACCTCAAAGGCTCCCCTGTCAGGCACCGAAGACAGTCCTGGCTCCGAGGATACCAGGACCGCCCCCTGCGCCGACAGAGAAGGCTCCGAGAATGATGTCGGGGCCGAACTAACCAAAGCCGACGCTCCAAGGGGGAGAACGGGGTCGGACAAGGGTCTGATGCCACTCGCCCCCTCGGAGTCGACGATGGAGTCCCGGCGCCCGGACCTCTCCCCGGACTGCACCAATGAAGAGGTCGGAGCCAACGACGCCAGGGCCGAAGGTGGTAGTATTGGCTCCGACGTGGGCAAGGTCCCGGTTCCGATAAACTCCGGCTCCGAGCACAACTGAAGAGTCGGAGGAGGAATCGAAAGTGGTACAGAGGGAGCCACAGTCTGGTGAGATGGGCTTTGAAGTATTTGGGCCAGTGCCTGAGACTTGAGGAGTCTACTGACCACCCTCTCAATGTCATGGTCGGACAGCCTGGAAGACCTGGAGGAATGAGTCCTATGACTCCGCTCCGACAGTAAGGGCGATGCTGGAGCCGATCGAACGGACTCTACTGAGGGCGATCTAGAGCGCTTGCGTGCACTCGGCTCCGATGGGTTACTAACTCCATAATCTTAAGCACAGAATTCTTTAGCGGCATCATTTTTAGGCCATTGTTACCATATCAATACTGCACCAGTGGATTAACATTTTCCAGCAGCACCACCGATCACCTGGAAGGATTGAAGAAGCGCTGCTACCTTCTGGATGATGCCTCCAGCCTCTACAGGCTCCTTGACAATTTGCAACATTGTCAAATACTATCCTCCTAAACCTGATATAATCTGCAATGAAAATGTATTTATGTCCTGTGTGAGGTCAGGGATGAGCACCTTAAATACAGCTCAGCCTACAATAAATCTCTTTGAAATACTACTACTCACTTTCCCTCCATACCAGAGAGCTACACCCTCACTAACATTTTCTGGTCTTTGACCTCTAAACAGGTCTCCACCTAATCACCAAGGTAGCAGCTCCTACACTCCTTCCCACTTCTGTAAGATGCATGTATTAAAGGGGCTTCATCAGAGGCTTTGCTGAAATACAGCAGATAACATATACAGGGGCTCCTTCTACCCACTTCCTTGGTAATCTAGACACAAAACGGATCAAGTTAGTCTGTCAGGATTGTAGTGCTGTGAATCTAAACTAAAATTCTTCAGCAGTCTATTCTGCCCTAGTAAACTTAGAAGCTTTGATTTTATAGCCACCTACATTGCTATGCCTACTACAGAGATCACTATCTTGATGTACACAGGGCAATTCATACCTCTGCCGCTGCTTGATTCTAGTCTCTTAGAACCAAAACATTTTAAGGGATCTGCTGAATAGCTTTGTCAGTGATTCAACTCTTGCTCCAGTGGCCCTCCTGAATGTCCTGAGTAGGATCTAATGAGAGTTCTGTGTCCAGTCTTTCCTTTTCGTACCCTTAATGCCTTCCTCACTTCCTCAGTTAACATCTGATCTATCCACTCATCCCCTTTAGCTGTCCCACCTATCGAGCCACATATTGTTTACTTGGTGAACATCAAAGTTAAATATCTATTTTAAATTTCCTGATTATTCAGTGGCTTTTTTCCTATCCTTAAGGTCTTTTGCCAGTTTTTATTTCACTATCCACTTGTACTCTTCCTGCACTTCAGTGCCTTTATCCCCAGTGTGAGCCACACCATTCCCTCCTTCAAAGTCATTGCCGTTGCAATCCTCTTGGATATCCCACACACCTCTCTATTATATTCCACAGCTCCATCACTCATATGCTTTCCCTCCACATTCCAAGACCTTTGCCTGTTATGTTCTAAATTTTCCCACAGTCCCTCCACCAACACTGCAAAATTATCCCAGATTCTTGTACATGTGATATGGCTTGGTTCTTTTTCAACACCAGTGTTACCTACACTATTATATGATCATTTCTTTGCTAGTGGAGTCTTAAACTGAAGATTTATTTCCTGTTTTAGCCAAAAAAAGACAGACTGCTTACTCTTTCATTTAACAATTTTCTTCATTTTATACCCTTAATCCATCAAAGATACTAATAAGGGGACTGTGACATTCCTGCTGTTCTGAATATCAGTCTATGCTGTTTGCAAAAGTACTCAACAGTTATCTGAATATGAGAAATGAAGGTATGAGAAGAGGTCCAAGTAGCCGCTGAGCAGATGTCATCTAAGGGAACCCTTGACCAAAATGCTGCAGAGGTAGCCATAGAATGGGTAGAGTGAGCATGAACCATCAAGGGTTCTGGCCGACCGGAAGCTGTATACAAGTGTAAGATGCAGTGGGATATCCATCTAGCTAAGGTAACTTTTTGTAATAGGCTTGCCTAAGGACGGCTTAGCGAAAGACACAAAAAGCTGCTCCGATTTGCGAGAAGCAGCTGTCCTGTGCAAATAAAATCGCAATTGTCTAAGCACATCCAACAAGTGCAGTCTGTATTCCCCTTTGTTCTGAAAGTTGGGGAAGAAAACAGGCAAATTGATGGTTTGTTTGATATTTGTCTCGGAGGCTACCTTAGGCAAGAATGAAGGATTAGTCCTGAGAGAAACCCTGTCCTTATGGAAGACAAGGTACGGGGGGGGGTTTGTACAAAGGGCTTGAAGTTCAGATACTCTTCTAGCTGAAGTAATTGCAACCAGAAAGGCAGTTTTTCCAAGATAAGAAATTTAAATCGATGGAAGCTGCAGGTTCAAAGGGCAAGCCAGTTAGCGCTTGAAGAACTAAGGTCAAGTCCCATGGGGGAACCACATTTCTTGACCGGAGGTCTTAACAGGAAGGTGCCTTTCAAAAAGGTCTTGCATATCTTAGCGGAAGCTAAGGTACCAATGTTGTCCCCGATGTGGAAATGAGAAATCACAGCCATCTGAACCTTAACAGTAGAAGCACTGGCCTCTTGGTGAAAAATTTGGGACAGAAACTCAAGAACTGTTGGAATGGGAGCTGTAAAAGGGTACAAATCCCTATGTTTGGCCCAGATGGAAAAATGCTTCCATTTCCTCTTGTAGATCTTCCTGGTAGAAGGTTTATGCGCCGCTACCAGAAATAGTATGTCCTTACCATAACGTTCCATGTGGAGTGTTCATCTCGCCTTTGTTCTTACACATGGGTTCGGAGCCGATCCTCGGCTCCGTGTCGGCCGCTTGCAAGCTCTGCATCGAGAAGAAGCTCGAGACAACCTAATACCCACAATCCCCCCTCTGCCTTTACCTCAGATCTAGTTTGCAAGCAAACCAGCAGTCAGAGAGAGACACATTCATGCCAAAACTCACACAGACACAAAAAATACTTCTATCTATATATATCTATATATATATATATATATATATATATATATATATATATATATACACACATGTATATAATATATACAACTGCAATGCAGAAGCAGAATAACCCAGACCAGGCACCAAAATGAACGTTCTTCCTGAGGGTGGGAGGGTGGGAATGTAAGAACAAAGGCGAGATGAACACTCCACATGGAACGTTATGGTAAGGACATAACTTCTATATGTGAGAGTGTTCGATCTCGCCGTTTGTTCTTACACATGGGTAGCGTCCCTAGCTCCATGTTCCTGAGGAACTCACGGGAGGACGTTCTTGAGCACAGTGGAACCAAAGGTTGCCCTGTCCCTAGAAACCTTGTCTACCTTGTAATGAGAAATGAATGTATGTGGTTTAGACCAAGTAGCAGCCGCTGAAATAGCGTCTAATGGTAGGCGAGCTGCATGAGCCAGGGATGTAGACACTGATCTTGTAGAATGTCCTTTGGGTTTGACAGATAAAGTTTGATTTGAAGAATCATAAACATAGATAATACAATCAGTTAACCATTTAGAAAGAGTTCTTTTAGTAACCGCTACACCTTTCCTGCTATCAGCAAAGGCTACAAAAAGTTGATCAGATTTTCTGTGATCTTTTGTTCTATCCAAGTAAAATCTAAGTTGTCTGTGGACAT
Organism: Protopterus annectens; assembly: GCF_019279795.1. Taxonomy (NCBI): domain Eukaryota; kingdom Metazoa; phylum Chordata; order Ceratodontiformes; family Protopteridae; genus Protopterus; species Protopterus annectens. Next base: position 389,461,522 of record NC_056738.1, on the reverse strand, counting down.
CCAATTTGTGTAACATATACTCCATTTTATTGGAGTGATTCTTGAAAAAGGTGGGTAATTCAATGGATTGATTAATATTATTAATAGAGCAAACTTTGGGAAGAAAGGATGAATTAGTGCGAAGAGATACTCTGTCAGAGTGAAAGATTAAATAAGGGTGTTTAACGGAGAGAGCCTGAAGCTCAGATACTCGCCTAGCGGATGTAATGGCTACCAAGAAGAGGGTCTTCCACGACAAATACTTCAATGGACAAGAGGAGGCTGGTTCAAATGGGGTAACATCAATTTAGATAATAAGAGGTTTAGACTCCAAGGGGATGTAGGAGATCTAACTGGTGGTCTAATATGAAAGACCCTTTTAAAAAGGCCTTACAAAGTCTGTGGGCCATAACAGGAGCCCCACATTCTTCCACATGAAAGATGGAGATGGCAGCCAATTGCACTCTTAAAGTAGCAGGAGAAGCACCTTGGTGGAACAATTCTGTTAAAAACTCCAAGATTTTGTTTAAAGGAGCTATGACAGGGTCCAATTGCTGTGTATTTGCCCAGAATACAAAGCGCTTCCATTTACTAGTGTAGGTCTTAGTAGTGGAAGCTTTATGAGAAGCCACTAGTATATTCTGAACTGCAGGTGAAAGAAGATCAGACCTGGCTAAGTAGGGAATCGGAGCAGCCAAGCTGCTAGATGGAGGGACAAGAGGGAGGGGTGGGGAGCCCCTGACGAGTGAGTCAGTAGATCTGGCTCTGGGTCCAGAATCCAGGGTCCCCGAATGCGGTGTGTCAGAAGAAAGGGGAACCAAATTTGACGAGGCCAGAATGGGGCAATGAGGATGATCGTCCTTTGCAGGTTGTTGGCTTTCTGCAGAAACTTGGCAATCAGGGGAAAAGGAGGAAAAGCATACAGGAGGCCCGGGGGCCAATCGTGAACTAGTGCGTCCCTGGGGACTTCCCCTGGAGGGGGTAATAGGGCAAAATAGCTCCTGCATTTGGCGTTCATTGGAGACGCAAACAGATCGCAGGAAGGCTGGCCCCACTTGCGAAAAATCTTCTTCGCAACTGACTGTTTTAGGGACCACTCGTGCGGCAACAGGATTGCTCTGCTCAGCCTGTCGGCTATGATGTTGGATGACCCCGGGATGTGCATTGCTATCAGAAAGCGACCCGTGGACTCCGCCCATTGCCAAATTCTCATGGCCTCTCTGCATAGCTGATAGGACTTGGTTCCCCCCCTGCTTGTTTATGTACCAGACTACAGACATGTTGTCCGTCTGAACTGCAATAGTCCCTAGAGGAAGAAGGGGAGCAAAGTGCTGCAACGCTAGAAACACTGCCCTCAACTCCAGAACATTGATGTGCAGATTGTACTCTAAATTGGTCCATTCGCCTTGGACTGTCTGTCCCTGAAAGATGCCCCCCCCCACCCTATCAGGGAAGCGTCCGTGGTCACCGTAGCTGTCGGCGTGGGTAGCACAAATGGTCTTCCTCTGGAAAGGTTGCAAGTCTGAAGCCACCAGACTAGGTGCGACTTGCATGCGTTTGTAATCAGAATTTCGTGTGTCAGAGGTAGATGTTGGAAAGACCATTGTGCAAACAGTAGCCATTGTAGAACTCTCATGTGCAGTCTTCCCAATGGTATCGCAATGAGAGAAGCTGCCATGAGGCCCAAAACCTTTAGTACCAGTTTTGCTGGGGATTTTCTGGATGACAGAAGAAGAGATATGTGTGTTTGAAGTGAAGCTATCCTTTCTGGAGGAAGCCTTAGAATTAACTGATGCGTATCTAATTCCGCTCCTATGAATAAGATACGCTGTGATGGCTGTAGTAAAGATTTTTCGAAATTTACGGAAATTCCGAGGTGAACACAAAGTTGTAGAGTGTAATCTCTGGCCTGTATCAGTTGACGCCGGGTGGTGGCAGAAAGGAGCCAGTCGTCCAGATACGGAAACACCTGGAATCCTAGGCGTCTCAGATGAGACGCTACCACTGCCATGCATTTGGTGAAAACCCTGGGGGCTGAGGTCAGACCAAAGGGCAGGGCTCGAAACTGATAGTGACTGGCTCCCAGCCGAAGCAAATGATCTCTGGACGCCCTGGCCATTTTGATGTGGTAGTATGCGTCCTTCAGATCTATTGAGCACATCCAGTCGTCCTTCTGTAAGAATGGAAAGATCGATTGAAGTGTGACCATTCGGAACTTTTCTTTCTTGATGAAGGTGTTGAGGTTGCTTAGGTCCAGAATCTGCCTCCAGTCCCCTGTCTTCTTTGGAACTAAAAAGAACCTTGAGTAAGTTCCGAATCCTATTTGGTCCGCTGGGACTGGTTGGATGACTCTTTTTTTCTAGCAGCTTTGAAATTTCTATAGCTGCTGGATCTCGCAGATGGGGCGGCACATCTGGGAGTCTTGTCTTTGGAATGGGGGTGGATAGGAATGGTATTCTGTAACCTCTGGTAACAACGCTTTTACCCAGTTGTCTGTAGTAATGTTTTGCCAGGCCTGAGGGTATAAAGCTAAGCGACCCCCGACTGCCTCCAGAGCAGGACAGTCGGGCCTCCTCTCAGCAGTGCTGGAAAAGTTTTCCAGGGGGTGTATCCCTGTCACCTTGGTTTTGCGGACCCCCTCTGCCGCCAGGGCGGCGTCTTCCACCTCTGCCCCCTCCTCTGCCTCTAGAGGGGCATCACCCTGCGTGCCTGCGATAGGTCCTTGGGGTTTTCGAAACCACATTTTCCCACCGCGTTGCCCTTTGGGGTACGGTCTGGATGGGGTGGAAAAACGGACTCCGACAGCAGACAGAGTCTTTCCCTCCTGTTCACACCGGGTAAGGGTCTCCTTTACTTTTGGGCCAAAGAGAGTGGCACCATCAAATGGGGCATTAGTAAAGGAAGACTTGAAGGCTTCCGCCAAATGAACATAAGCGCATCCAGGATTGTCTTCGAAGAGCAATCGCTGAAGCTGCTGCCCTACTCGATCCTTCGGCTGCGTATGAGATCAGCCTCATGGATGAGTTAACAATGGATGTAAGGGTATTGAGATGTGCTGTAACTTTCTCTGAAACAGCAGCATCTGTAGTACCCTGGAGGGTATCTCCCAACTCTTTGATTAGATCCCTCTGTAGACGTGTAAAGTGGGTCAAATAGTTCAGGGATCGCATAGAAAAAGCCGCTAAACTAAAAATGCCCTTCCCGTACCTGTCCATAGTCCTAGAATCTTTGTTGGCGGATGGACAGATGAGGAAGATTCCGACATCTCCTTTTTCGTGACCGCTGCCACCACCATAGCGTCCACTGGAACTCCTTTTGTCAAATAAGCCTTGTCCTGGGGTGCAGTAATGTATTTATTAGGCTTCCTAGGGACTGGCTCCACCGTGTCAGGAGCCTCCCACGCCCTTCGAGCAATCAGCTCCATTAATTCATCGAAGGGCGGAGTGACCCAGGAGGAGGAAGGGCGAGCACCAAATGCCTTCAGCAAGACTGACTCATCCTCAGAAGGGGGGAGTGACTGCCAGTCACCTCTCTGCTTTAGGATCTCCAAGATGTCAGAAAAGGAGACATCTTCTGAAGGTGACTTTGGGGACCCTTCTGACTCATCCAAGTCAGTATCGGATGTCAAAGATTCTTGTGGAGAATCTAAGTGTCTCCTCTTACACAATCTTTTCCTAGGGACTTCTTCGGGGGGAGCATCTGAAGAAGCCTCCGAGGAAGAGGGGGCACCCTCCAGGGGTGGCTGAGACACAGGTGCTCGACGCTTAGCTGTAGCCACGGGTGCAGAGGAGGATAACGGACCTTTATGGGGAGGAGAAGCTGTATCTGCTGATGTGGTTGTCTGGGTAGACAACACCTTCCTCATGAGATCGAAAGTCCCCGGGTCCCGAGTCGAGGTATCTCCCGGTTCCGAAGAAATGGGAAGAATCCCCGAAACAGGCACCGAAGGCATCGACTCCGAGGAGGGAACCGAGTCGATCCGAGCCGAGGCCCCAAGAGGGAGAGTCGGAACCGAAACATCGGTCCGACTCTCGTCCCGGAACCCAGGATGGATCTTCGGCTCCGAGACTCCGGTACCGGATCCGACGGAGTCGAGGTGAACGGAGCCGACCGAGAAAAGGACGGTTCTGGCACCGAGGGCTCCACAATCAGCAGCTCAGCCTCTTCCGGCTCCGAAGACTGGACAGGTCTCGGAGGAGGAACAGATGGAGACAGTTGCAGGCCTTCAAGTCTCGACACCAATTGAGAGGAGACCGAGATGAGTTTGGATAAGGCCGTATTCTCCATTAACTTCTGCACCACGTGGTCTACATCAGTATCAGAGAGGGGCCTGGAAGAACGGGTCGAAGAAATCGAAGACGGAGCCGACCTCAACAGTGTCGGGGGAGGGAGCTCCATCACTGGTTCCAAGACTCGAGGCTCGGAAACTGACAACAGTTGAACACTCGGCCCCGAAGTCTGTGGAACCGGTGATCTAACTTTAGCTGAAGAGCTCGGAGCCGATGACCTGGGCTCCGACGTCTTCGATTCCTTCGAGGATTTGGATGCCTGGTCTGAAGCATCCAGAGCCTCTTGAAAGGTAGGTTTTAACAAACCCCTATCCATGAGTTTCCTGCGCCTATCTGTCATGACCCTCCCACTGAAAGAATGACAAATAGAGCAGTCTTCTTGCAGATGGAGAGGGCCAAGACAGTAGACGCAGGAACTATGATTGTCAGTAACTGACATCTTTTGCCCACATTGGCAACGCTTAAAACCCGATTTAGCCTTTTCAGACATCTCACTCTAAATAGAAACTGAAAAGTCAAGTCCAGTAAAGAAGTCAAGTCCGGTGAAATTGTCGAATCCAGTAAGGAAGTCAATCCGGTAGTCAAATCCAAGTAAGGGGTGGTAGGCCCCGAGGAGAACTCTAATAAGTTTTAAATAAACTTAACGGAACCGAGAATCCCTCAACCTTACCACACACACACACACTATGTCACTAAAACTTTTTATAATAAAATTACTAAGAAAAAACACAAGAATAAATTCTTAATCTTATCTTAGGTGCTCGAGCTCGACCCAGTGATGCGAACGCTGCAGCGGCAAACTAGATCTGAGGTAAAGGCAGAGGGGGATTGTGGGTATTAGGTTGTCTCGAGCTTCTTCTCGATGCAGAGCTTGCAAGCGGCCGACACGGAGCCGAGGATCGGCTCCGAACCCATGTGTAAGAACAAACGGCGAGATTGAACACTCTCACATTAGATTTTACGGAAGATGAGATACCGGGAGTCCTAGCCATTAGTGGAACTGGATCAACCAAGCTGTGAGCTTGAGGTCGTCCAGGTTTGGAGTGTGCAATCCCGAAGGATGAGAGATCAGATCCGGAATGGGATCTAAGACCCAAGGAGGAGCTATGATGCGAGACCGCAGGTACGGGAACCAGATCTGGCGAGGCCAGAATGGGGCTATGAGGATTATTTTGATCCCCAACCGATGAGCTTTCTGCAGTAATTTCATCATTAGCAGAAGAGGAGGATATGCATAAAGAAGACCGGGTGGCCAAGCATGAACCAGAGCATCTCTGGGACTCTCCCCCAGTGGGGGAATTAGAGCGAAAAACTTGCTGCATTTTGCATTTGAAGGAGACACCACAAGATCATAGCAAGGCTGACCCCATCTGAGGAAGATCTGTTTCGCTACTAAGGGGTTTAGAGACCACTCGTATGGTATGAGGATAGAATGACTCAGCTTGTCCGCTAGGATGTTGGACCGACCCGGAATGTGCATTGCTATCAGAAAGTGGTTGGTGGCAATCGCCAATTCCCAAACTCTCATGGCCTCTCGACAAAGAGGGTAAGACCTGGGTCCTCCCTGTTTGTTGATGTACCAGACTGCCGCCATGTTGTCTGTCTGAATTGCAATAGTCCCCGGAGGAAGAAGGTCTTGAAGGGCTTGCAATGCTAAAAGCACCGCCCTCATCTCCAGAACACTGATATGCAGAACGGTCTCTACAGGGGTCCACATGCCTTGGACGGTTCTGCCCATGCAATGCCCCCCCCCCCCCGAGGCGAGAAGCATCCGTGGGCAGAGTTGTTTGGGGTTGAGGCATTACGAATGGTCTCCCTTCTCAGAGCTCTCAGGAGTGGAGCCACCAAAGAAGGGGGTTTCTGCAAACCCTGCTTAGGGGAATTGGTGAATCCAATGGGTGAAGGAGGAGGGACCATTGGACCTGTAGGGTCCACTGAAGGACTCTCATGTGTAACCGAGCAAGAGGTGAAAGGCTGATGGCTGCCGCCATGGATCCTAGGGCTCTCAGGACTAATTCTGCAAGTGGGGCTGGGGACTGTAGAAGCGCTATTACGTGGAGTGACAAGGTGCGTAACCTGTCCGTTGTCAGAAAGGCCCTGGACTGAAGCGTGTTTATCCTGGCCCCTATGAAATCCAGAACTTGAACAGGAAGAAGAGACGACTTCCTGAAATTTATGGTAATGCCTAGATAATGGGCCAAGAGTAAAGAATAATTCCTGGCAGAACAGAGTAGATGCCTGGTGGGGGCGATGAGGAGCTAGTCGTCTAGGTACGGGAAGACCTGAATTCCCTGAAGTCTCAGGTGGGCTGCCACAACTGCCATGACCTTGGTGAACACCCTGGGGGCTGTGGTGAGGCCAAACGGAAGAACCCTGAACTGATAATGACTGGCCCCTAGCCGAAAGCGGAGAAACCTTCTGGATCATCTGGCCATGAGAATGTAGTAGTACGCATCCTTGAGGTCTATGGAGCACATCCAGTCGTTCTCCTGCAGGAGGGGGAGAATAGATTGTAGAGTGACCATCTGGAATTTCTCTTTGGCAATGAACAGGTTCAAAGTGGACAGGTCAAGAATTGGCCTTAAGTCCCCCGTCTTTTTTGGCACCAAAAAGAACCTGGAGTAATTGCCCAACTTGGACTGCTCTGGGGGGACGGGCTGGATGGCCCTTTTTTTCTAGTAACTTCTGTATTTCTGAAGCTGCAGCCTCCCTCTGATTGGGTGGAACATCATGGAGGCGCTTCGTTAACGGGGGTAGATTCAGGAAGGGGATAGAGTAACCTCTGGATATTATTCGGAGCACCCAGCGATCTGTAGTAATTGACTCCCAACTTGCTAGATAAACGCCCCCCCAACTGCCTCCAGAGAGGGACAGTCGGGCAACCCCTCAGGGCTGCTGCGCGGGTTGGTCGGAGAAGGGTTCTCTCGACCTGAAATTCTTCAGTCCCCCTCTACCTCTGGGCCGGCGTCCACCTTGTACTCCTCTGCCTCTGAAGGACGAAGGGTCTGGAGCGGGACGGACTGTTGAGACTTCCAGAATCACATCTTCTTTTGTCCTCTCCGATTCCTTGAGAAGGGACCTTTGAGGAGTAGAGAAGCGGATTCCTACAGCAGACAGCGTCTCCCTGTCTTTTTCGCTCTGGAGTTGCATGTCGCGGATGGTTTTGCCGAATAGCGTAGAACCATCAAAGGGAGTGTTCGCGAAGGATGCCTTGAAGGGTTTTGCAAAGACGGAGCCAGGCGTGTCGCCGCAAGGCGACCCCTGCTTCGTTGGCCCTAGCCGCCCCCTCCGTGGCATGGGAGAGAAGCCGCATAGAAGTGTTTGATATTAACTTTAGAGTGGCCATGCGAGCCGAGAAGATCCGTTTGTCCTCGGCCGCCATGGACTCCAAGGGAGACTCAGCATATTCTTTTATCAGATCCCACTGAAGCCTAATTACATGTGCCAGATAATTCAGCACCCTTATAGAAAAGGTGGCTGAAGCAAGCATCCGCTTTCCAATACGGTCCATCGTCCAAGATTCCTTATCAGGAGGATGGACCGAGGAACTTTCTTGTGCCAGTTCCTTCTTGGTGGCAGCCGCCACCACCACCATGTCATCTACCGGGGAACCTTTACTCCTCGCCGGCTTGTCAGAAGGGGGACTAAGAATTTTATCCCGTCTCCTAGGGATGGTCTCCAAAGTGTCCGGCTCCTTCCAAGCCCTGGTAGTAATCAAGTCTACCAGGGGGTCAGCCGGGGGGGGCACCCAAGAGGTAGACGGGCCTGCGAATGCCTCCAGAAACACAGACTCATCCGAGGAAGGTTTCTGGGCTGACCACCCCCTCCTATGTGCAGAATCCCCATAATGTCTCTAAATGAGATGTCCTCTGCGGGTGACCTGGGGGAACCTTCCCCTTCTTCTAAGTCAGTGTCCTCCGTGAGGGACTCGGGGGAGTCCAAGTGCCTCCTCTTACACTTTCGTTTCTGAGGGACCTCCTCGGCAGGGCTGTCCGAGGAGGGCTCACCAACGGGGTCCTGTTCCTCTACGGGAACTAACTGGGGCGCAGACGGAGGCTGTCCCTGGGGCCAGATGATGGAAGACAGGCCCATATGTGAGGGAGTGAAGGGAGGATCCGTAGTATGGACCGGGGACTTCGAACTCCTCGACAGCACCCTCTCCACCATGTCGAAGGCTGAAGGTGAACCACTCTCCCCTGGCTCCAAGAGTAGTCCCCTCGGCTCCGACGTGAGGACCGGTGTCGGAGCTGACGCGATCGGACCCGAAATGGAAGTGTGCTCCGACAGCAATGGAGCCGAAGACACATTCACCCCTACGGATCCGAAGCTCGGCTCTCGGCCCAGAGAGCTCAGATCCGAAAGATAACCCGATAAACTCAAGGGTAAGGCCTTCAACGTAGCCACTACTATTGGCGTCGACTCGGATCAGACGGCTCCGAAACCCGATATTGGATCGGAGAAGGAGCAATGGGTGCAAAGAAAGGGGCCAAACTCTCTCCCGGAGGGGGGGGGGATGCAGGAGCACTCCCATCTGCATCTGGGCCTGCAAGAATCGATGCATCATCCGGTCCATATCTGCGTCAGACAGACTCCTGGTAGACCTGGAAGAAGTCATCGAGGCAGGCCGAGAAGGCCGACTAGACTACTTCGAAGGTGACCGGGACTCCTCCTACGGCTCCGGAGAGAAGCGTGGGGAACGGAGCTAAGAGGGGGAAGACCTGGAAACCCTCACAGGGGAACAAGTCAATTTAGC